>NW_003302552.1:3943511-4141822 GCF_000004255.2 Arabidopsis lyrata subsp. lyrata
AACCTAACACTCATTTGACACCCAAACCGAGATCTAATTTTGTTTTAATTGTAAAATCTAAACCCTAAACCCTAAACCCTAACCGATATCTAATTTAGTTTTAATTATAAAATCTAAACCCTAACCACTCATTTGGCAACCCAAACCGACATCTAATTTCGTTTTAATTGTAAAATCTAAACCTTAAACCCTAAACCCTAAACCTTAAACCCTAAATCTATTTTGTGATTTCCTTTTTTTTAATTGTGTTTCTTTTTTTTTTTAATTCTCTAGTATTAATAATGACATGGCAAAACGATTGGCTATAATCTGTTGGGTGAATTTAAAGGTTCACCCGAGGGGTAAACCTAAGTATGGTTCTAATCGAACGTGACTACTATACTCCTATTAAATCTTAGGGGGTGATTGGTGTGATGCTGTAAAGACTTTTATTATATTTAACTTGTTTTGCCAATTCAATACTCCCTCAGTCCCTTAATAATAAATATTTGAAAAAATATGTTTCACAACAATGGAGATGTTTTGTATTTTCTATGCAAGATATGTTTAACATTCTCATTGTATATTGGATCACTTATAAATTAGAGTTAAAAAAAAAGTACCTAAAAACAAAATAAGGGTAATATAGTATTGAGTTGTAATAAAATTCTTAATATGGAAAATTTTAAACACCTAACTGAAGAAATCGGAAGGATTATTTCTTAGTTTATTTGAAATAAAAATGTTAAGAAGAAACTTTTATATAATTAAAGATAACAAACAGAGAAAGCTAAATTAGGGAAAACGTAAAAAAACAAAATTGTAAATTTTTAATTAAAAAGTATAGTTATTTTTAGGCCAAGGCATAAAAATCAAAACCGAAGAATTGAACCAAACCGAAACGAAAAAAGAGTTTTGGATCGACTATGGATACCACTAAGTATCTGGAATGGATCTCAGTCACACTATCCACTAGATATCGGTTCGGTTATTATCCAATATCCGTGGGTATCCGAATAGAACCGAAAATGTTTGGCTAGCCCTCTACAAACCTAGAACTAAGTCCAATACATTTTGATCCAATCTTTAACTCAACCTATTTTCTGTCAAATACATTTTTGTCTCAATAGTCAGTAGATTAATTTTTGTTAACTTTTGGGTATTTTTGGTTCTTTTTTGGGTATTTAGTGTGGATGTCGGATTCACACACTCAAGTATTTATTTATTTAGTAAGAAGGATTACTCTTGAGGACAAAAATAGATGTGTAAAAGCTATCAACTGGTATGAAAATGGCTATAGTATATTTGCTAGGAAATTGCGTGTGTTTTTACATGGCCCTTGGCCCTCTTACTTATACGTGTAAATGACATTTAATTCCTAATTACATATAATTATTCTCTCTTAAATGTGTCCGTTTCTGTCTTTGAGTTTATTGCTTAAACGTTCGAATTCGAATTGATTCCGATCTTCATGGGCTTCACCTTTTAGCCCAAAAAGTTCCGAACCGAACTATCCTTGACTTTGACTTTGTTCCCACCTCGCGGTACGACCACTTCGCCCATATCCTTCCCCTTGAACTGAGGATCTCATGGGCCTTATCTCTTGTGGGCTTCCCCTCTGCCTATGTGGCAATCTTTGGTTGGTCCCTGACTACTAATGCGGGATCCGACACCAACAGTTAGCCCCCCAAGTCTTTTGAAGTGTTATTTCAATTCGGAAGACTTTAATGCTTTAATGAACAAAGATTGCGGTTGGGAATTCTCTGATTTCCCGCCAAAATCCCATCACTCCTTTGATTTCGGCACTATCCATATTTACCCGCGTGACATCTGTCACCATTATGACCGTATCTTAATTAATTACTATTAAAGCGGGGAAAAACCTTCCCACTTCCCCCCACGACTCCCAAGACGGTTTCGTCATCATCACTTAGCTTGCGTGAGGTAAACTTCTTTTCATTTTTTACTTTACTCTTCTCCTTTTTAGATTGAAATTTCTCTCTGCTTCTCTCGCCAAATTTTTCTTCCCCGAACTTTGAATCTTCCATCTTTCCCGATGAATTCTGACCCCGATAGACCCGAGTCTCCGACTTATGACGAAAGAGGTTCTAGCAAAGACGAATGCACCCGTCCGAACGACATCGCCGGCCCTCATTACATGTCTACTTGTACTCTTCAATCTCTCGAACGATTAAGAGAGCTTTGCCGGATTCCGCCTGAACTTATGGCAGAATCGATGATGCCCGGTCCTACGGAGTCCCCAGAGGACCATCGTTCCGGCTACTTTTGCGTGTATGAGATCTATTTCAAGGGCTGCGGGTTAATCTTTCCTCTTCCCGAAGCTCTGGTCCGATACTTAGCAGCACTGGAGATTGCCTTACCCCAATTAACCCCCAATCTTCTTCGAACCATCTTAGGGATTATAACCGTTGCGGCGGAGGCTGGATACGTTATCGGAGTCCCCGAACTGAACGAGCTTCTTAGTGTGAGAGGTTCGTCGAAGAAAACTGGGTACTTCTCGGCGTACCCGAATGCCAACAGAAACCTTATCTCACACTTTCCGAACAAGGATGAAAACTGGCATCATCCTTGGTTTCTGATTAAGAAAACCCCTGCTTCGATTGGAAATCTTTCTGAGGTGCTCCCATCAAAGTGGTCCGCAAAGCCCGGTAGAAATTATGTCACATATACTTTTCCCGATCATCTTATTTTTTACTGACTAAACTCGTTGTTTCACTACGCAGCTTTCATCGCTCAGACTCTCCCAACTAAAGAATTCATCGAGTTCTTCAAAATAGTCCTCGAAGGGGAAATCCTTTGGAATTCCTTCACCCTTGATCGGTTCATAGGGGCCAATCAAAAACTCAGGATGAGTCCCCCCAGACAACTTCATCGTCTTCCACCTCCTCCATCAACTCAAGGAATGTCAGCCCAGGCCCTTGCTTCCCAGCATAAGGTGCTTTCCAAGCCGATGGCTGAGGCTTGCGAGGCGAACAAAGTGTTTCTTACGACCGCCATTGACAAAAAGGACTACAGTAGGACCTTGTTGGTTGATGATGGTATTGCTGAAGGGGCCAGATCTGTTGATGCTTTTAGGTCGAAGCCTCATCGCGAACTCCGTGGTGGTTGTTCTCCTCGGAGAGCCCGATCTCCTCGTCGTGACTCTCCTCGTTCTTCCTCCCGGGGTAGATTGAGCAGCGAACCGATTGCAAATTTGATTCGCAAAAAGAGAGACAGGCCAGCTAACGGTAGCTTTTCTCCGCTGAGGGACAAATCAAAGGCACGGACTGACCGTTCCCCTCGATCGTCTCCTCCTTCCCAAAAAATGGGTCCTCCTCCTCCCGTTAGCACGTCTCCCTCTTCTCAACCCAGTGGCGAGAAGACAGACCGGAGCGCGACTCCTCGAAAGGAAGGTGCTGAATCTCGAGATGCTCCCCTGAAGTCGAAGGCCGTACTCGTCCCTCAGACCAAATCGCTTTCAAGTTTGATAAATGAATTTTTTTTTAACTTCTATCTTATTTGTATTCTTAACTCTACAACGTTTCCTCCTCTTCCTTTACAGCAATGGAGAAAGAGGGTAACGTTTTCCGATGATTCAAAACCTGAAAAGATGCGATCCTGCCAACTTTCGACAGGTGGCACCCTATAATCCGTGAACGCTTCTTACTTCACACTCATCATTCGTCTCGAGTTAGTTTCGCTTCATTTTTCCGGTCTCGTTATTACTTTACGTACTGACTTACTTTCCTGGGTTTATTCCGAATGCCAGGCAAACAGTGAACTCAATGACATGGTTGAACTCTATGAGGGACTGTTGCTCAGTCGGGAACATGAGATCGACACATGGAAGGGCAAGTTTACTTCTCTCGAGGTTGACCTCCGCTCCCTTTCCGGCTCTAAGCAAGAACTGGAAGACCAAGTCGATCATTTCTCATCCGAACTCACGAAGACGAAAGGTGAACTGCAAGATCAGTACAGCCGGTATGACAATCTTCAAGATGAACTTTTTGGTGTTCAGGGCAGACTTTCCGAATCCGAATCGACTGCTTATACCCTGAATAACCAACTCATCGAACTTGATGCAAAGTACAAAGCGGTCGTCAAGTTGCGAGATTCCGTGTTGGCAAGGTCGGCATCAAAGGCTAGAAAGGAGGTCAAGGGACGTGGGATGAAATTGATTCAAAGGGTCATTCTTTTCATTCAAACCGAGAAGGCAAGATCGGAGCTGGAATCGGATATCAAGGAGCAAGAAAGCAACCTACTCTTGTTAGACCAAATCCATGAAGAGGATTTCTCCGAGCAAGAAAGGACCGAGCTAAAAGCTAGTTTATCTGAAAAACGAAGTCGTTTTGCAGCTCTTCCCGCTTCATCCTTCAACCCTCAGCATATTGAGGAATTCTTCACCGAATCACCTCCCTTGGGTGAATCGGGTTTAGACTGGGCTGGTAAATTCTCACTCTTGATACTCATCACCTACACGCTTTGTATTTTTGACTGATTGGAACTATCCCTCCCAGGTTCGAGTGAGCCGGCAGATGTTGCTCCACCCGAGGTCCCTGCCATACCGTGACCATCCCGGATGACGATTGTGCCGTCGGGAATGAACCGGGAACTTCTTCTGAACAAGTCCCTGCAAAAGACCCGAATGAAACCTTGCCAACTGAAGTCGAGCCCGAGATGGCTTCTGACCCGTAGTGGCTGCGTCCACTTTAAACTGGGGTTTGTCCCATGCATTTGAGAACTTAAAATTTAAATTGGGATAGGTATGTTTTCGACTAAGGAGGCTTTATATTATTTATTTTTTGAACAAGATATTTGCCTGAGGAGGCTTTTAAACCTTTCAAGTTATGATCCCTAGAGGGTTTTGTTTGAAATAGTATGCGTGTTTGCAAAGTCTGCCTTAAATAATTTTGGCCTTGTGTTTATGTTTTGAGATTCTTAGGCTGATCAAACCTTTCTCTTAGAGTGCGAGAACTAAGCTCGGCTTGACGCGAGTTCCCGATTTCGGGTTTAGTCAACTCGGTACATTTATTGGGCTTGGGCCTCAACTGTTTTTACTTTGTATTTAATGGGCTTTTTGTCTTTAATGCGACGGTTGCTCTTTCCCTTCCCACTCCTCGAGAAACAGGAAAAGCTACACGCCTTTGAGGCAATAATTGCCTTTTCTCAATTTCCAAAAATGGTTTAAACCATACGGGCACTCCATCATTATTGAATTTTCAGTTCCAAGACAAACCCTAAACCCATTATAAATAAGGGTTTATCTGCGTCTGAACTTTCTTCACGCACAATTAGTGAAATTTACTTGATAAACACTACGAGAATGGAAAACGAAGGTGTATCCCCCATCAGCCCCGTCGACCCTGGCAGCCCACTGTTCTTGTCCGGTGACGGTTTCGAGCCGGTCGGTGTTCTCTTTCCTCATGTTGTATTTCACTTCCCCTCGAAGGATAAGAAAGAGGCCCGCGACTTCATGGACAAGGTTAGCATTCATCTTCCTCGATCAAACTTTTCTACCTTTTTTTCTTAACTCACTTGTCTCTTCGCTAGGTCGTCGACAAACTTCACCGTATGTGCGATGAGAGGCAACGATTAGGTCTCAAAAGGCAAACACTCGAGGCTCGCATTGCTCGAGTGGAGAGGAAGGTGGGGCTTCGGAGAGTGATCTCTTTCAATGGGAGTGGAGGAACTTCGATTCCGTTGCAAAGATCCCGAAGATGCTTTGGATGTACCTCCGCGCTAGAGGTAAAGTTCCAGGGCCCGTGAATACACCGGTCAAAGTTCCCCCGTCCGACAGCAAAGAGGAGGATGAGGTGGAGGACAACAATCCTTGGAAACACGTTCGGAACGAGCCCGAAGTGGACAAGAACAAGGCATCCACTTCGGATGCCGAACCGGCTATGAAGGAGCCTGTTCCTGAGCCTCTTCCATAAATATTCCCGAACTCTACTGTCTTATTTCACCTCGCTTTTTAACTCTTGAACTCGTAATGGGCTTCGGCCCATTTTGTTTATGGAAACTTTTACTACTTTCCTGTTTCTCGAAATATTCTTGGAGATATGTCTTAAATGCATGATTGATTAAAGGGCATAAATCTTTCCGCGAATTACTCCGCTCTAGGATGGAAACCGCGGCCTACTAGGGATACAATGTCCTTATAAATTGTAACTTCATCTTTTCTTTATTCCTCATCGTTCTCTTTTCCTTTTGCAGATATGGAATTTAACCTTTGATGTTCGGAATCCATGCCAGACTTCTCCAGGGTCGGAATGATGGAAGGAGATGTTCCGAATGTGTCGAGTAGGCAGCCTTCTCCACCTCGCGGCTTCTTCAGGTCCCAAATCCGAGCTCTGTGTGCTTTGATCAAGGACCTCCAGACAAAGATCAAGAAATCGCGATGGAATTCATAAAGGCGCTTGTGGTTCAACACCAGAAGCTAACGTTGGAAAGGAGAAAACTCCGAAAAAAGATTCATCAAATGCAACGTAGGGTTACTGTGATATCGGGACTGTATGATGCCAATTCTCGACCTCGCTGGTCAAGGAGTTCAAGTGTTCTGCTCATCGAGAAGAACTTCCTAATTCGAAGTGCATGCGTGACGACACTTCGTTTTATTTGCTTATTGCTGAATAGACGTTGTTTTGTTTCCAGTTTTTGTAGGTTCGCATAGTCGAACTTTATTTGCCTTGTTTGTTCGCATAGTCGAACTCCTTTTTTCAATGATAAAATAAAACAAAATTTTATTAGTAGCTGAACCCGTTTCCGAGCTGCCTACGTACCCATTCCGGGATCAAGCCACACCATAGTTCATGTACATAATAAAAATGTGTGTTACTTAAAACATAAAACTTCTTTAGATTGACCACATTCCAAGGACGCTGGAGTGGCCTGTCATCTAAGTATCTTAACCTATAAACACCATTCTGAACCACTTCGGTAACAATGTAAGGTCCTTCCCAATTAATGCCGAGTTTGCCTACGCCTTCTTCCTTTGTATTGTCAAAGACTCGTTTTAACACATAATCTCCTACAAAGAAAGGCCTACTTTTGATCGTAGCGTTGTAGTATCGAGCTGCTGCCTGCTGGTAATTTTGAATCCGAATTAAAACTTGATCTCGCCTTTCATTAATGGTATCTAACGAATCATCAAGCATTGCTGAGTTCTCTTCTTCATTCAATGGTGCTTCTGTTCGGCGAAGTCCGGGCACGTTGAGTTCGGCTGGAACTACCGCCTCCATGCCATAAACTAAAGAGAACGGAGTTTCCCCAGTAGACCGCCTAGGAGTTGCGCGGTAGGCCCACAGGACGGGTTGGAGTTCGTCGTACCATCCTTCCTTTAGATGACTCAAGAATTTTTTGAGATTGCTCAGAATTGTTTTGTTTGCGGCTTCAGCTTGGCCATTTCCTTGTGGATACCGTGGAGTAGAGTAACTGACTTTGATTCCCCAATCCGAACAAAAAGCTTTGAATTCGTGCGAAATGAACTGCGGCCCGTTATCAGTGACTATCTCGTATGGAACTCCAAGTCGACATATGATATTTTTCCAAATGAAAGTCTTTACTGCCGAATCCTTGATGTTAACATATACTTCAGCTTCAATCCATTTCGATAAGTAGTCCGTCAAGACCAAAAGATATTGTACGCCTCGAGTTGATATGTGCAATGGTCCAATGATATCCATCGACCACCTCATAAACGGGTATGGAGAAAATAACTCTGAAGGTTGATGGATCAATGGTGTATGAAGTTGACAGCGCTTACATCTTTGGGCGAACTTAACACAATCCGTGATCATAGTGGGCCAACAATACCCCATTGTTTTAATCTTAAAAGCCATAGCCCTTCCTGACGAATGACTCCCACACAGCCCTTCGTGCACTTCGCTCATGACAATTTTGACTTCGGGCCCAAAAATGCACAGTAGATAAGGGTCGCTAACACCTCGTCTATACAACACATCTTTTGATAGACAAAATTTTGCGCTAACGATTCTTATTTTCCTGGCTTGTCACTTATTTTTTGGGAGCTTGCCTGTCAAAATGTAATGCTTTATTGGCTCCCTCCAATCAGCCCCCCAATCTTTAGCCGGAATTTGGCCGACCTCATGAAATATTCGTGGTTCCGGTTCGGGATGCTCGTTTGGTTCAAGGGTATCTTCTTCGATCATTGGCTCGGTCTCTATAACTGTTTTCGGAATTACGTCTTCTACTAGGATAACAGGTTCTTCGCTACCGCTTTTTTTAGATATGTTGGGCTCAGATATGTTCGAACCCTTTGACTTCCTCCGTTTGACGGGTGGTAGCTCTATCTCAGGTTCACCACGGTCACGTGCTGCTGCTCGAGATCTTGTAATGACGAGAGTTTCTTTGTCATCTTTAATGCTCCGTTACGAGATGCATTCCACCGGAATGATTCTTTTCAACTCAGGATCCAATGTTGATGCTAATGCGGTAAGTGCATCCGCGGTTGTATTCTCTCCTCGAGGTACGCAAATTAGTTCGAATTTCTTGAAGTTTTTAGATAGATTTTTTACTACTTCGAAATATGCTTCCATTCTTGAGTCTTTGGCTTCATAGTCTTCATTGAACTGATTAACTACTAGTTGCGAATCACAATAAGCAATCACTTCTTCAGCTCCAACTCCTTGTGCCAACCGAAGTCCGGCAATTAGGGCTTCATACTCTGCCTCATTGTTAGAAGCATTAAATAATAAACGGAACGACTGTTCAAAATTTTCCGATGTGAGAGACTCCAACTTGATTCCCACTCCGGATCCCTGTTTTGATGAAGATCCGTCTACATGCAATTTCCAAGTCTGATTCTCCGGTTGCTCTGGCGTGCCAAGTACTGGTAGTTCGGTCAGGAAATCTGCTAAAACTTGGGTCTTCATGCTGACTTGGCTTTTGTATTCTTTATCGTACTCACTTAGTTCCACTGCCCACTTCGCCAGCCGTCCAGACTGACTTGGACTATGAAGTATTGTTCGGAGTGGCTGGTTGGTTAACACTTCGATTGGATGGGATTGAAAATATGGGCGTAGCTTTCGGGCTGAAGTCACCACCGCAAGCGCGAGTTTTTCCATCACTGTATACCTGGTTTACGGATCTGTCATTGACTTACTTATGTAGTAAATCGGCTTTTGTTCCCCGCGATCCTCCAGGGCTAAGACTCCACTAATTGCATGTTTTGACACCGAAACGTACAAATAGAGCTTTTCATCCACTTCAGGTTTGGACAATATGGGTGGAGTAGTTAGGTACGTTTTAAGCTGTCCAAAGGCTTCTTCACACTTCTCATCCTAAAGAAATCTCTTGTTTCCTTTTAGAATTTGATAAAAAGGTAAAGACTTATCTGTTGATCTTGAAATAAAACGGTTCAAAGCTGCAATCCGGCCAGTCAACCGCTGCACTTCTTTGAAGTTTTTTGGAGATGGCATGTTTAGAAAGGCGTTGATTTGGTTTGGATTGGCTTCAATTCCCTTTTTTGTCACAATATAACCAAGAAATTCTCCGGATGAGACTCCGAATGTACACTTCGCCGGGTTCAGTTTCATTTGATATTGATTGAAAATTTCAAAACATTCCTCTAAATGCTTAACGTGGTCCTCTTTTTTCAACGACTTAACCAACATATCGTCTATGTAGACTTCCATTGTCTTTCCAAGATGCTCGTGGAACATTTTATTGACCAACCGTTGATAAGTTGCTCCTGCATTTTTTAAACCAAAAGGCATTACCTTATAACAATAAATACCTCTATCCGTGATAAATGACGTTTTTTCCTGGTCCTCGGGATTCATCATTATTTGATTATAACCCAAGAAGGCATCCATGAAGGTTAATAGTTCATTCCCAGCACTAGACTCAACGAGCCGGTCTATATGCGGGAGCGGGAAACTATCATTTGGGCATGCTTTATTGAGGTCTGTGAAGTCGATGCATACCCTGTCCTTTCCATTCTTCTTTTTGACCACGATGGTGTTTGCCACCCACTCTGGGTACTGCACTTCCCTTATAGACCCTATCTTTAAAAGTTTGTCCACTTCGTCATTCACTACCTTCGCTCGCTCTACTCCGAGTTTCTCCTTTTTTGTTTTACAGGCTTGAAGCTTGGATTCATATTCAGTTCATGGCAAATTATGCTTGGATCTATACTAGGCATATCCGCTGCCGACCACGCAAATGACGTCTTATTCTTCCTCAAAAGTTATATCAAGGCCACTTTTATTTTGCCGGTCAAAGTAGCTCCAATTCGAACTTCTCGATCTGGTTTGTCTTCTTCTAATATTACCTCGATCACGATGTCATCCACTTTCTGCCCACTAGGAAATCTTGGAATTATTCCTTTCTTCACGGGCTTCGTTAATTGCTATTGGACCTTTAAACGGTGGCTAGCTAGATAGCACGTTCGCAAAGCTTCTTGATCTCCCCGAATTGTTCCACTCCGCTTGGAGTTGGAAATTTGATGCATTGATGATATGTAGAGGGGACTGCCTTCATTTGATAAATCCAGGGAGTCCCGAGGATTATGTTGTAAGCTGTCGGCTTATCAAAAACAACGAAGTCCACGATTTTTGACACCTTTCCGGCAAGAACCAGTAGCTTGATCGTTCTGAGAGACATGGCTGACTCACTTGTGAAAGCCACCAAGGGAGATGGAGGTCCCACTATGTATGTCCGACTAATTCTCATTCTTTCCAGAGTACTTAGAAAGATTAAATCAACCGAACTGCCCGTATCGACGAGAATTTTTGACACTTCAAAGTTGGCAACGTCCAGAGTAATGACTAGGGCGTCATCATGAGATCTTTCAAGGTGCCGCGTCTCTTCCTCATCAAATGATATTGAAGCACCTTGGAAGTCAACTTCCTCGCTCAAGCTTGCTTTAAGTAAAAAATTCCGCCTATGCTTCTTGATAGCGCTAATCGAATCTCGGCAAAGTTTGGAACCTCCAAGGATTACATTGATCTTTCCCTTCGAACTCCTTGGTTCTTCTTTGTCGAACAACCTCGGTCTTTTGGAGTTCTAAACTTTGGAGTTATCTTTTGCTTCGTGACATTCCTTCACGAAATTCTCTATGTTGAACTTAGAAAGATCTCCGCTGGCCCACAGCTCCGCGAGATGCCTTTTGAGGACACTGCAATCTTTGGTTAAATGCTCGGTTACCCTATGTATGTCACAATACAAACTTTCGTCACGGACCCAAGTGTTCGACTTTCCTTTTCCTTGGAATTGTGATAGAGAGCGGAAGCTAAATAACAGACGAGAACACAAGATCTCCAAGACAACTCGGATTCACGAACGGATCTTGCTTAGAACGTCGAAAACTTGACGAAGAAGCAATAGGGATAGGGTCGAGATCGGTTCCAGGGAACGATATCGACGGGGTTTTGCAAGTCCTCCTTGCAGGGCTTGAACACAAGCTCTTAGGGTTGAGAGTCCTCCTCTCTAGGCTTTACACAAAGCTCTCTTTAAACTCGTTTATTCAATAATCAAAAGCTAATTACAAACTAAAGCAACATCATCGTATTTATAGGATACGTGAGTTGATAAGGTAGAATATCTAAAACTACTAAGAGATAAAACCAAATATTTCCACTATCTTATCGATATAGGAGATAAGATATAATTAATAAACAAAACCATAAAACCGTAAAGCCTTCAAAATCTCGCTGCATCAGTTCTCCCCGTGTAAGAGAAGATTCGCCCTCAAATCTTAATTGGGAATGTGGCTCTACAACTTCAAATCTCAACAAAAAGCTATGCTTCCTTTTAGCCGACCCTTCCAGAGATAGAATTTCTCAAATAGGGGAATATAATTTTTCCAAACATCAAACTCATGAAGTTTCCAATATGAATCGGGTAGGAGTGCTTGCATGAATTGATGATTGTCCCACCGTAACGTTGATCCCATGACTGCACAAGAAATAGATTCTATTGGGCCTTCCAAGGAAGCCCACCCATTTTTCCCTATATTATCCACACACGAGTAACCTTCTCTCTTAAAGATTTTGTTTACGTCGTGGACTACAAGTGACAGTCAGAGCCGTGCCTATTTGAAAGAAATAGAAACATTTGACTATGTCATTCAAATTTCGAAAGATTTTACATAGGCAGATTTATGATTTTATGAATATTTAGTGACATGTTGTTATATGCTAGGTTGCATGGAATCAGAAACGGGTACGCGGAAGCGAAGCGTTTGGAAACGTGGAAGCGATTTTTATAGAAATTATAGAAAGTGGGTACGTGTTGGAAGCGTATATAAAAATTAATATATATATATATACATATATATATAATAAACAATAAACATTATATCATATAAAAAATTATAATTAACATACAAATCTAATACATAAATTCTAAATATCTCTCTATATTTAAAAATCAAATAGTGTACGTTTACAATAGAGAAAAGTCAAATAGTTCAAAGTCAAAAATTTAAGATCATTCTTCATTCTCATTTTACTAATTCCATCAAATAAAATTGTTTTAAATTTTTTTTTACCAATAAAAACATCATCAAACTCAAATTTCTCGAAATTAATTTAATTCAATTAATCATTTCAACATCTCCCTAATAAATGATCCATGCTGCTATCATTTTTCTAACTATGATATTTTAAAAAATAAAATACAAAATTAGTATGCAAAATTAGTTTTGGTTTTTCTTTTGTTGTATAAAAAAACTATCAAAAATAATTTCTTATTTCTTATTTATTTTGTGACATCAAATTTTTTAAATGGAATCGCAACCTTCCAAAATAGAATCGTAAGCTTCCAAGGAGCTTCCAAAATGAATTTTTTAGAAGCGTTATGGAAACGAGATTCCGAAAGCTTCCGAAAGCTTCCGATTCCGACTAAGATTCCGAAGCGGGAAGCGGACGTCCGACGAAGCTTCCGTGCTTCCTAGGTTATATGTAAAGAAGCTGGTTACGTTGCTTTTTTCTTGACTTTTAAAGACAACCCATCATTAACTCAAAATGAATCTTCTTAAATTTTGTGTTTGTATTTTCTCATGTGCTTGCTTTTTCTTTCCACTACATTAATTATTCTCTTATGTTATTTGACCAACTTCTTTTTTAATCAAAATATGTCAAATTTATTTTTGTTTATACATCTTTAAAATCTGAAAAATATATTTTCTTATATTGAATATCCCATTTTATATATCTAGTTTTAATATATATTTACCAATCACAAATAATTTATATTTGTTTGATTTGTACTCTTAACAATTGATGTAGTTGCTTATAATTCGTTTTTATTTATTATAAAATATTTTAAACACTAAAAGATATATTTATATGATATATTTACTATAACATATTTAAAAATATAAACTTTTATTTCGCCTATGTTCTTAGAAACCCTTGGCACGGCTCTGGTGACACAGTAAACAACTTTGATGAAGTACTCTTGCAAACATCTTAGTTTCCATCTCATTAACGTGGACTATTGCTCCAGCTGTGCTATCGTGAATATAATCTCCATCATATACACGATCTGCAGTTGCAAAATCATCACGATAAACTTCACTATCTTCATCACCATACACGTCGCATATTGCATCATCATCACTTTTTTTGCAGGAGACACAATTCACACTTTGTTTCTCCATATTCATATATGTTCGTATGACATCCTCGCTGACTTTATTGGTGACTTGAGCACGTTTAGTGTTTATAAATTTCATATGTTCCACCACTTGAACATCTACACCGTCAAAACCATCTTGAACATGAGCCACTCTGTTGTGAATTTGATCTTCAGAAATTCCGACTCCAACCTGGTCTCCGTCGTCATCGTAGACTAGATCTCCAATCAGATCTGCACAAGTGTTGTCGTTGTGTTCATCATACACATTATAGATTAGATCATCGTCTTCGTTGTACACGTCAAGAACATCAACGTCTTTGCCTTGAATCTGGTCAAGGTTATCATAACGATCATGAACAGGCTCACCGACGAACTCTTTGTCTTGAAACTGACAATTCTCGGCGAAATTATCCACAATTCGCGCTGCTTGTTTCAAAGTCTTCAAACGATAATACATCGTATAATCGTAATTACGAGGTAAAAAGGTTGCGCATAACTTCTGCTTAAGTTTTGCCCAAGTTTTAACGGGATTCTTGCCAGCTTGCTTGCGTGATGTCTTTACTTGCTGCCACCATGATGTTGCGTGTCCTCGAAACTTCTTAGTCACAAGCGAAACCAATACATCATCCGGAACGCTTTTAAACTCCTCAACATCGAAGAGCCAATCTACGAATGAATCAACACGAATTCCACCATGGAACTCAGGAATATCCACTGTCATGATAAGAACCGATTCGGCTCTGATACCAACTGATAGAGAGCGGAAGCTAAATAACGGACGAGACCACAAGATCTCCACGAGAACTCGGATTCATGAACGGATCTTGCTTAGAACGTCAAAACCTGACGAAGAAGCAATAGAGATAGGGTCGAGATCGGCTCCAGGGAACGATATCGACGGGGTTTTGCAAGTCCTCCTTGCAGGGTTTGAACACAAGCTCTTAGGGTTGAGAGTCCTCCTCTCTAGGCTTTACACAAAGCTCTCTTTAAACTCGTTTATTCAATAATCAAAAGCTAATTACAAACTAAAGCAACATCATCGTATTTATAGGATACGTGAGTTGATAAGGTAGAATATCTAAAACTACTAAGAGATAAAACCAAATATTTCCACTATCTTATCGATATAGGAGATAAGATATAATTAATAAACAAAACCATAAAACCGTAAAGCCTTCAAAATCTCGCTGCATCAAATTGCTTTCCGACGTTAATATTAAAGGGCTGTGATCCAAACTTTTTTGGTCCTTGGTTTTCCCTGGGCTCAAACTTCTTGGTAGGGAAAGTGACCGCCGGCTTTGCTTGTTTATTCCTTTTCGCGAAACTCTCTTTTTCATCTTCTACTTCCATCCAGTTGTTTGTACGGAAAAGCGCATCTTGGATTGTGTCCGGTTTGTGAAGTATTAGATCCTCTTTAAACCTTGAATCGTGCCAAAAACCTTTCCGTAGGGCAGACAAAACTGACTGTTGTGAAATTCTTGGAAGCTTTGAAAGCACACCCTTGAACTTGGTAATGAAAATTCGAAGTGATTCATTCGGCCCTTGTGATAGATTCCAAAGATCGGTGTCCGAAATGCTTTTATCCATAAGGATGGAATATTGTTTCAAGAACACAGCTGACAACTCGTTAAAATTGCTGATTGAACCTGGTTCTAACTGGGTGAACCACATTATCACTTGCCCGTAAAGATTCTCAGAAAAGAGTTTTTAGTATCCCGTGTGGATGTCGGATTCACACACTCAAGTATTTTATTAAGTGGGAAAGATTATTCATGAGGGACAAAAATGAATGTATAAAACTTGTGAATTGCTACGAAAATTGCTATAATATTTCTCTCTTGAGAGGAAGATCCCCCTTACATGGCCATTGGCCTCTATATTTATACATAGAGAAACGACATTAAAATGAGTAATTAAGCACAATTATTCCTTCTTAAATGTGTCCGTTTTGATTCTTTGAATTTAATGCTCAACGTTTGAATTTTGAGTTAACTCTGATCTTCATGGGCCTCGCCTTTTTGGCCCAAGTGTCCTTGAGCCGGCTTACCCGTGTCTTCTACACCGAACTCGTGTCACAGTGCAGTCACTTCGGATTCTCGAGGTAGTGACAACCACTTCGACCGCTCCTTCGGCCCATGGGTCCAATGGGCTTCATCCTTTATGGGCCATTATTTTGACTACGTGGCAATCTTTGGTTGGTCGCGGACTTCTGGTGCGGGATCCGACACCAACAATTAGCCCCCCAAGTTCTTCGAAGTGCTATTCCAATTCGGAGGACTTTAAATGCTCAAGTGGCCAAAGATTGCGCTCGAGAATCTTTCTGATTTCCCGCCGAAAATCTCATCACTCCTTTAATTTCGGCACTAACCATTTTTAACCCAGTGATATCTGTCTTCATTATGACCGTATATTGATTAATTACTATTAAAACGGGAAAAAACCTTCCCACTTCCCACACAACTTCCGAGGCGGTTTCGTCATTAGCTTGAGGTAACTTCTTTTCACCATTACTCTCTTCTTTTACTTTTGTACTTTAATCGGAACCTCTCTCTTTGTTTCCTCACAAAAACCCCTTTTCGCCGGATCTTGAATTTTTCCTTCTTCCCAATGACTTCCGATTCCGATAGACCCGAGTCTCCGTCTTTCGATGAGAGGCGTTCTAGCAATGATGAGTGCACCCGCTCTGATGATATTGCCGGTCCGCACTATAGGTCCACTTGTACTCTTCAATCCCTCGAACGGTTGAGAGAGCTTTGCCGGATTCCGCCGGAAATTATGGCGGAAGCACAAATAGCTTCCCCCACAGAATCCCCAGAGAACCATCGCGATGGTTACTTCTGTGTGTACGAGATTTATTTCAAGGGTTGCGGGCTGACCTTTCCTCTTCCCGAAGCCCTAGTTCTATACCTAGCGGCTCTTGAAATCGCTCTTCCTCAATTAACCCCCAATCTCCTCCGTACTATTCTTGGAATTATAACAATCGCGGCGGAGGCCGGTTACGTTGTCGGAGTTACTGAACTAAATGAGCTTCTAAGCGTGAGAAGTTCATCGAAGAAAACGGGGTATTTCTCAGCATATCCTAATGCCAACAGGAACATCATTTCACATCTTCCGAACAAGGATGAAAATTGGCATCATCCTTGGTTTCTGATTAAGAAAACTCCCGCTTCGATTGGAAATCTTGCAGATTTTCTCCCTTCGAAGTGGTCTGCAAAACCCGGTAGTGATTAGGTCGCCCGTATCTTTCCCAGTTGTTTCTTTATCTTTATTGACTAACACCGTTGTTTTATTTCGCAGCTTTCGTCGCTTCCACTCTCCCATCTGAAGAGTTCATCGAATTCTTCAAAATAATTCTTGAAGGGGAAACCCTTTGGAATTCTTTCACTCTTGAACGATTCCTAGAAGCTAACCACAGACTCAGGATGAGTCCACCTGGTCATCTTCACCAAATTCCGCCTCCTCCCTCAACTCAGGGAATGTCATCTCGGGCCCTTGCGGCGAAGCGTAAGTTGCTTTCCAAGCCGATGGCTGAGGCTTGCGAGGAGGAGAAAAAGTTTCTCGCGACTTCTATAGACAAGAAGGACTACAGTAGGACCTTGCTGGTTGATGATGGCAGCACCGAGGGAGCTCGATCTGTCGCTTCCTTCAGATTAACTCCTCGTCGCGATCGTCGCGACTCACGTTCTCCTCGGAGGGATCAATCTCCTCGCCGTGACTCACCTCGTCCTCCCCGAGATGACTTTAGTAACGAACTAATTAAGAACTTGGTTCGCCGGAAGAGAGACAAGTCCTCTCGCAGTGATTCTTCCCCGCGGAGGGAAAAGTCAAGGGCCCGGACTGACCGCTCACCTCGATCATCTCCTCCTCCTGAACCAATGGGTCCTCCACGACCGGTTGATATGTCTTCCTCTTCCCAGCCTGACAGTGGAAAGACTGCCCGGAGTGCGTCTCCGAAAAAGGGAGATTCTGAATCTCGAGATGCTTCCTCGAGGTTAAAACCTGCTCTTGTCCCTCAAGTCAAATCGCTTTCAGGTTCGGTGATTCATACAGTCTTCAACGTTTTTTTTATTTCCATTAAGATTTTGATTTTTACAACTCTTCTTTCTTCGCAGCTATGGAGAAAGAGGGCAGCGTCTTCCGATGCTTCAAGGCCCGATCGGGTTCGATCTTGCCAGACTTCGACAAATGGCGCCCTGCGATTCGTGAACGCTATTTGCTTCACGCGCATCACTCATCTCGGGTAAATTCCGTTTTTTTTTTTTTTTTTTTTTTTTTTTTTTTGCTACGCCATTCTGCGAACTGACTCGCCATCCCGGGTTCATGTATAATGCCAGGCTCATAGCGAATTTAACGACATGGTCGAACATTACGAAGGGTTGGTCATTGGACGGGAGAAGGAGATTGACATGTGGAAAAAGAAACTCTCTGCCCTTGAGGCTGAACTCAGTTCTTCTGCCGGCTCCAAGCACGATCTGGAGGACAAGGTCGACAGTTTAACATCCGAGCTTGCGCAGATAAAGGGGGAGCTGCAGGGTCAGTACGACCAGAACTTCAAGCTCCAGGAAGAGTTTTCTGGTGTTCAGGGTAGGCTTCAAGAGTCCGAATCAAACGCTGATTCCCTGAACAACCAACTCATCGAGCTTAACGCGAAGTACAAGGCGATTGCCAAATTGCGTGACTCCGAGTTGGCGAGGTCGGCATCAAAAGCCAGAAAAGAGGTTAAGGGACGCGGGATGGAGTTGATCCAAGGGGCCATCCGATTCATGCAGACTGAGAAGGCTAGGTCTGATTTGGAATCAGACATCAAGGAGCACGAGAGCAACCTGATCCTGCTGGATCAAATCCATGACACAGATTTCTCCGAGGAGCAAGAGAGAACCGAACTGTCGGCTAATCTTTCTGAAAAGCGGAGTCGCTTGGCAGCTCTTCCTACTTCGACCTTCAACCCTCAGGACTTCGAGGAATTCTTCACTGAATCGCCTCCTATAAGTGAATCAGGTCTAGACTGGGCAGGTAATGCTTGGATCCTGATATTTATTACCTTTTCTTACCTTGTACCTTTGATTGACTGGAATTATTATTCCTAGGCTCAAGTGAGACGGAAGACGTTGTCCCGCCCGTAGTTCCTATGGTACCGGAGGTCACTCCGGAGGTTGGTTGTACCGTGGAGAGTGGATCAGGAGTTTCATCTGACCAAGCGGCTGCCAAGGAGGCGAATGAAGCTTCGACTGTTGAGCCGGATTCCGAGGTGGCTGCTGCTCCGTAGTGGCTGTGTCCACTTTAAATGGGGAATTGTCCCTTTAATTTTAAGACTTAATTTTGAACTTGTCTTTGCCTAAGGAGGCTTCATTATTTTCTTTTGAACAAGATATTTGCCTGAGGAGGCTTTTAAACCTTTCTAGGTTGTGACCCAAGGGGGTTTGGTTAAATTTATATGCGGGTTTGCAAAGTCTGCTTTTAACCTTTTGTGGCCTTGTGGTTATGCTTTTGAGATTTTTAGGTTGATCAGACCTTTCTCTTTAGGATGCGAGAACTGAGCTCGACTTAAAGCGAGTTCCCCACTTCGGGTTTAGTCAACTCGATAAACTTACTGGGCTTGGGCCTTAGAAACTTTTGTAATTAATGCGACGGTTGCGCTTTCCCTTTTTATAAGTAAGGAAAACGGCTCGTCTTTAATGCAATAACTGCCTTTTCTCGATTTCCAAAAATGGTTTAAACCACTCGGACACACTACCATTATTGGGTTTATGGTTCCAAGACAAACCCTAAATCATTATAAATAAAGGCTTACCTACTTCTAAGCTTTATTTAAACATGACTTTAGAATCTTACTTGAGAAATATTTTAAGAATGGAAAACGAAACAGTAGCCCCCGTTGATCCCGGCAGCCCACTCTTCTTGTCCGGCGACGGCTTTGAACCGGCCGGCGTTCTCTTCCCTCACGCCGTCTTTCACTTTCCTCCGAAGGAGAAGAAAAAGGCTTGCGATTTTATTGACAAGGTAAATATTAAATTTTTTGATTTAAAACTTCTTGTTTCGTCTTATTCACTCATTTTTATGTTAGGTTGCCGACAAGCACCGTCGCTTGTGTGAAGAGAGGCAGCGGTTGGGCCTCAAAAGGCAAACACTCGAGGCTCGCATTGCTCGGGTGGAGAGGAAGATACGGGCCTTGGAAAGTGACCCCTTTCAATGGGAGTGGCGGAACTTCGACTCCGTCGCTGAGATCCCTAAGATGCTTCGGATGTATCTCCGCGCTAAAGGAGTCCCGGGTCCCGTGAACGCCCCTGTCTGCGCCGTTCCATCTGACAGTGAGGAGGAAGACGATTTGGAGGAGGAGGCCAGCAACTGTCGGAAACGCGTTCGGGATCGTTCCGAAGTGGATGCCAAGAACAAGGCGTCCACTTCGAAGACTAAACCGGCGATGAAGGAGCCTGTGAGACCCCGTCCCGGACGTCTCGGCGTCCGGCGACCCAAGGTTCACGTTCGCGCCACTTCCCGGCCGAACCTCCATATTTTTCGCGATTTAACATAGAATTGCCTTTACGAGGCTTACTTCTGTAATCGCTTTCTTAGTACCCAGCGGAAGTCTTTCTACCCTTGGTTTAATTCCAACCAACCCTTGTACCGGTTTGATCATCTTTGTCCCTTAGACTTTAGATCGATCATTAACTCGGCCAAGTCATGCAATTTGTTCGCTAACCATTCTAAGTCTAACGATTGCATATTCTTTGTATCCCTAATCCAACGGCCAATTCCCAAACGTCTATCTTAACTAATAAGTTAGATGCGTTTACATACCTTGGCCTACATGCGGATTTGATTCCTCTTCGATCCGTCTATTGATCCTTCTCTTAGCCCTCTCGTCGCCTTATTCCATTCGTGCAACGATTCTTAACCAATCGTGTATTGATGGACCAATCTCTATCGTTACTTAGCCATTCATCCAACCAACCCCACTGGTCTAAGTCCCTACGATAGAGATTGGGGATCGTACGTTTTTCTTGGTTCACGGTGGCCGAATCAAGCTCATGGCTCATTGGTCCATCCGTCCTCCAAACGTACGCCCCTTCGGTTTCATGGTGGACGATCAAGCCCTCGGCTTATCGAACCATCCATGTTTCCGATCCGGTCGTTTATCACTACGACCGCCCACGGTCTACTAACCGTTTACCCGTCCGGTCCATGGTGGTCATAACGCCTTCGGCTTACCGATCCATCCATGCGATCCGAACAATATCATTATCACACCCAAGGGTCCGTGGATTCACCCATCGGATTATCGTAGGCTAGCCCATGAAATCATTCGTCCGTCGGCCTTTGGTTTGCTCGCGGGTCCAACATCCGTTTTGTCCACCAGTTCTCACCGTGGACTTTCCCGTTGGTTATCCGTCGAGTCACCATTGGTGTTACCGATTCCTAATCGGTTTCACCATTGGCCATGGCGATTGATACATGAAGGCGGCCGCGATATTAGATCCTTACATGGTGAACCACGTCACTTACCCATTCTCGGTGCTTACTCCCTTTACCGGTGAGATTGCATCCATGGGCGACCCTTGGGTGTGTTCGGTTGCACTTATCCTCGTGCTTCTTCGAACACCTTTCCCATATACGCCTTCCCGATTAACTTCTCGTTAACCATATCATCTATCGGACTATCTTTGGATTCGTCAATGCTTCCATATTGACAATCTTAGATTTGCCGATCCATTTCCTTTTTGTGTCCTTCCCTCGACGATATGATTCATAGCACGGACGATCCATCGACCCCATAATCGAGCTATCGACCCAAACCATCAATCAAGTCGTCGAACCCTTCGGCGGTTCCCATCGAATCCTCGATCATGTAATCCGCCATGTTCCCTCGACAAGATCTCTGATACGTACCATCGGTCATCCCGCCGATCGGTACGATCGATCAATCCGCCGATCTAAACCTTGATCCGTTTATCTGATCGTACACCTACCCGGTCTATCCGATCCGATCCGTCCGACGATCGGTCTATCCAATCCGATTTGTCTCCAAGACAATCGGTTGGACCCATCCAATCCGACCCATCCATCCGTCCTATTCATTCCATCGAACCGTTGGATCGGGAGGTAGCATGCGCATCAGTTCGGTCGAGACTCCGAGAATCTATTCCGATTCCGGAGATACTCGCCGAGCCGCACCCCCTTTCCGACCAACACTTCGTAGAGTGTTTTGGGACTTGTTTTGGATTGTTGTGGTCATTGTGAGATGGTGTGTGGATTCCTTCTGAGGCCCTTGGACGTCCTCCCTTATATAGGGGCCGAATGGGTGTGTTTCCGAAACATCACATCCATTCGTTGCACCCTTTCGAAAGGTTGCGTCTTTCCGATCGTAACCGTTCGTCCTTATCCACCCTTTGGCCAACGGTAACCGTTCGTCGGTAACCGCTCGACCATACACCTCTTCATCCCAAGCTACCACAGTCCACCAGCTCGAGTGTCAGCTGACCGGACCACCCAGCTGGGTTAGTACTCGATCAGTTCACCGAGCTCGGTTGAGCTGTCGGTTAGCTCACCTAGCTAAGCTAGCTAGTCATGCAGCTGGTTTAGCTCACCTAGCTGAGCTAGCTAGTTCATCCAGCTTGTCCAGCTCACCTAGCTGGTTTAGCTCGAACGTTCTTTCACGTTCTTTCCGGCTAAGTCTTTCGGTCCGTTTTCTTGGCCTTGACTACGCCATTCCCAATCTTTCCGTGATCATTTCTCCATGATCACTAGATTATCCCGATGTCGTCTATGTCATCTACCCTTTTCATGACTTAAACGTTTCATTCCTTCCTTGGGTTAACTTATTCATTGGTCTTTCTCGACCATGATCTAGTTTTTCCTAAAACAAACCGGCCCCCTTTGGGATCGCGGGACGCGGGTGTTACAAGTCTACCCCCCTTAAAATGAATTCGTCCTCGAATTCGGCGGGTGTTAGAGTTTCGTTACTCCTTAACGTTTCCCCATCTTTAGTCTTCCCAAGACTTTAGATTCCATACTTGATCAAATATCTATTTCCGAGTTTGATCAAGTTTTCCCGATCTTGGTCCTCTCTCGGACTTGATCCATTTTCCCGATCTTGGTCCTTTCTCGGACTTGATCCATTTTCCCAATCTTGGTTCAATTACCGGACTCAATCTATTTTCCCGATCTTGTTCCATTTCCCGAACGCGATCAAATGTTTCCCATCCTAGTCCAATCCCGACTAGAAAAAATTTTCGACCTTGGTCCAAATCAGACTCTGTCAATATTTCCCAACCTTGGTCCTATACGGACTCGGTTAATTTTCCCGACCTTTGTCCCCACCGGACTCGGTCACTTTTCCCGACCTTAGTCCCTTACCGGACTCGGTCAATAATTCCCGACCTTGGTCCTTTCCGGACTTGGTCAATAATTCCCGACCTTGGCCCTTTACCGGACTCGGTCAATACCCCTTGATCTTTTCAACGAATAGATCAAGTCTTTCCCGATCTTCGTCAAATTACGACGAGATCTAATTTCTATTGATCTTGGCCATTCTCCGAATAGATCAATACCCATTTCCCCGTTATGTTAAGTCGTTTGACTATAAGGGTCATATCTTGGTGCCCGATCATGCCTTGGGTAATCTTTCCTCAAGCACATCGATCTCATTCACCTCAACTTCCTTATCCGCCAAACACTTAGCATAACATTTTCGACTTCTATAATCAGCCCCCTTTTTCCGAATAATTATTCACTTGCTACACGTGTAATTCTTGCCCCTTGGGTAATCATCTTGGCTTAACCAATTCATCTTGGCAAACTCTCTTGGTTTCCAAGCATGTAATCGCGTTCATGCCTCAATTCCCTTCCGGCTCACCAACACTAATGTTCAAGTTAATAATTCGGTTTTCCGATGACTCAATCATTTAAGTTACACCTTTAGTAGTCATTTACCATGACATATTCCCGAGCACTTATCCATCCTAGGATCAAGCATGCTCTGATACCAACTTGTGAGACCCCGTCCCGGACGTCTCGGCGTCCGGCGACCCAAGGTTCACGTTCGCGCCACTTCCCGGCCGAACCTCCATATTTTTCGCGATTTAACATAGAATTGCCTTTACGAGGCTTACTTCTGTAATCGCTTTCTTAGTACCCAGCGGAAGTCTTTCTACCCTTGGTTTAATTCCAACCAACCCTTGTACCGGTTTGATCATCTTTGTCCCTTAGACTTTAGATCGATCATTAACTCGGCCAAGTCATGCAATTTGTTCGCTAACCATTCTAAGTCTAACGATTGCATATTCTTTGTATCCCTAATCCAACGGCCAATTCCCAAACGTCTATCTTAACTAATAAGTTAGATGCGTTTACATACCTTGGCCTACATGCGGATTTGATTCCTCTTCGATCCGTCTATTGATCCTTCTCTTAGCCCTCTCGTCGCCTTATTCCATTCGTGCAACGATTCTTAACCAATCGTGTATTGATGGACCAATCTCTATCGTTACTTAGCCATTCATCCAACCAACCCCACTGGTCTAAGTCCCTACGATAGAGATTGGGGATCGTACGTTTTTCTTGGTTCACGGTGGCCGAATCAAGCTCATGGCTCATTGGTCCATCCGTCCTCCAAACGTACGCCCCTTCGGTTTCATGGTGGACGATCAAGCCCTCGGCTTATCGAACCATCCATGTTTCCGATCCGGTCGTTTATCACTACGACCGCCCACGGTCTACTAACCGTTTACCCGTCCGGTCCATGGTGGTCATAACGCCTTCGGCTTACCGATCCATCCATGCGATCCGAACAATATCATTATCACACCCAAGGGTCCGTGGATTCACCCATCGGATTATCGTAGGCTAGCCCATGAAATCATTCGTCCGTCGGCCTTTGGTTTGCTCGCGGGTCCAACATCCGTTTTGTCCACCAGTTCTCACCGTGGACTTTCCCGTTGGTTATCCGTCGAGTCACCATTGGTGTTACCGATTCCTAATCGGTTTCACCATTGGCCATGGCGATTGATACATGAAGGCGGCCGCGATATTAGATCCTTACATGGTGAACCACGTCACTTACCCATTCTCGGTGCTTACTCCCTTTACCGGTGAGATTGCATCCATGGGCGACCCTTGGGTGTGTTCGGTTGCACTTATCCTCGTGCTTCTTCGAACACCTTTCCCATATACGCCTTCCCGATTAACTTCTCGTTAACCATATCATCTATCGGACTATCTTTGGATTCGTCAATGCTTCCATATTGACAATCTTAGATTTGCCGATCCATTTCCTTTTTGTGTCCTTCCCTCGACGATATGATTCATAGCACGGACGATCCATCGACCCCATAATCGAGCTATCGACCCAAACCATCAATCAAGTCGTCGAACCCTTCGGCGGTTCCCATCGAATCCTCGATCATGTAATCCGCCATGTTCCCTCGACAAGATCTCTGATACGTACCATCGGTCATCCCGCCGATCGGTACGATCGATCAATCCGCCGATCTAAACCTTGATCCGTTTATCTGATCGTACACCTACCCGGTCTATCCGATCCGATCCGTCCGACGATCGGTCTATCCAATCCGATTTGTCTCCAAGACAATCGGTTGGACCCATCCAATCCGACCCATCCATCCGTCCTATTCATTCCATCGAACCGTTGGATCGGGAGGTAGCATGCGCATCAGTTCGGTCGAGACTCCGAGAATCTATTCCGATTCCGGAGATACTCGCCGAGCCGCACCCCCTTTCCGACCAACACTTCGTAGAGTGTTTTGGGACTTGTTTTGGATTGTTGTGGTCATTGTGAGATGGTGTGTGGATTCCTTCTGAGGCCCTTGGACGTCCTCCCTTATATAGGGGCCGAATGGGTGTGTTTCCGAAACATCACATCCATTCGTTGCACCCTTTCGAAAGGTTGCGTCTTTCCGATCGTAACCGTTCGTCCTTATCCACCCTTTGGCCAACGGTAACCGTTCGTCGGTAACCGCTCGACCATACACCTCTTCATCCCAAGCTACCACAGTCCACCAGCTCGAGTGTCAGCTGACCGGACCACCCAGCTGGGTTAGTACTCGATCAGTTCACCGAGCTCGGTTGAGCTGTCGGTTAGCTCACCTAGCTAAGCTAGCTAGTCATGCAGCTGGTTTAGCTCACCTAGCTGAGCTAGCTAGTTCATCCAGCTTGTCCAGCTCACCTAGCTGGTTTAGCTCGAACGTTCTTTCACGTTCTTTCCGGCTAAGTCTTTCGGTCCGTTTTCTTGGCCTTGACTACGCCATTCCCAATCTTTCCGTGATCATTTCTCCATGATCACTAGATTATCCCGATGTCGTCTATGTCATCTACCCTTTTCATGACTTAAACGTTTCATTCCTTCCTTGGGTTAACTTATTCATTGGTCTTTCTCGACCATGATCTAGTTTTTCCTAAAACAAACCGGCCCCCTTTGGGTACAAACAAGGTGATCGAAAGGGTAGGGGCTGTGGCGTACAAACTCCAACTACCACCAAAGTTGGATGCATTCCACAAGGTCTTCCATGTATCACAACTTCGGAAATGTCTAAGCGAACACGAGGAGCGTGTCGAAGATATTCCTTCCGAGTTAAAAGAAAACCTAACGGTGGAAGCAAGACCAATTCGAATCATGGATCGAATGGAGAAGGGAACGCGGAGGAAACGGATAACCATGATAAAAGTTTTGTGGGATTGCGGTGGCCGCGAAGAATCTACTTGGGAAACGGAGAATAAGATGAAGGCCGATTTTCCTAAGTGGTTTAAGGAGATGGATGAAGATCCACTTGAGTCGGATTCGGGGACGAATCCCATTCAAGGGGGGGAGACTTGTAACACCCGCGATCCTCAATAGGATCGCCGGGGAAGACTTGGTTCGAGGGAAGTGTGGAAACCTCGGGCTAAGTCTAAGGGAAGCGGATAGAATGGCTTCCGAAGTGCTTAACAAGCTGAAACGAGCTAGAAGTGACGAGCTAACCAGCTCGACTAGCTGGACCAGCTGATTGGTAGCTCACCTAAGCTGGACGGAGTGAAGGTCAGCTGGTCGAGTGACAGTCTAGCTAGGTCAGCTGGTCGGGTGGGAAGGTAGTAAGGCGGTTGGGTTGACGGTTACGTACGTTGGCCGAACAGACACGGACGAACGGTTACTCAAACATGCATGAATGAGCGGTTTCAACGAATACATGCGAACAAGCGTTTCCACCGAACGGGCGCCTTTGGGGAAAACGGTTTTTATCCGTAAACACTATAAATAGAAGGCGATTCCTTCATTTTACGGACATGCGCAAACACCTAAAAATCCAGAGAAAACTCTAAGGCATTTGCCGAGAGGAATACGGTTAAAAGGAGAGTTTGCGGAGCCGAGCGTTCTATCGGCGATCGAGAGGGGCAACACGGATCATTCATCGATCGAATCCGTGTAGTCAAGGTGGGTGTAAAGCCGTGGTAATGTCTCGGAGATTACGATCTCCGGACGTGCGGATGGTATAAGGGTTAGAATATTGTGGGTTGTTTGATTAGTTCGTTGATCGGCCTAGTCATTCATGAGCATATTCATATCGTGCATACTTTGTGAGGAGTAACGGTTTGGTTGAGACGGGGAGGCGGCTCGGCAAGGAATCGGCGGATCCGCGAGGATCTACCGGTTCTAGGCCGAACTGATGCGCTTACTTCCTCTCTCCGATCCGTTTTCCAGACCAAAGGATTATAAGAACGTATAGTGCATTGCATGGACTTGCATCCACTAAGTAAAAGACGAGTACTTATGTCTTGTTGGTTTCAGGGAAGGATGGTGATCGTGGGAAGGATATGGCTTAGGCGCGAGAGACTCATGGTCGAGAAGATGGGTGGTGGTGAATCGGGTAGAATAGGATCGATTATATGACTTGTAATAGCTTATATGCAAACTCATAAGTTGTATCGAATCCTTTACTTATCTAATAAAGTATCCGATCTTTTGTTTTACTCTAAGGTTGCATAATGACTCTAAATAATGAATCGCGGAATAATATGAAACGAATTGACTTAAGGAATGAACCCTAAAATTTGGCTAAGGATCGGACCACTTAGTGATCCGTTCGGGAAGAACCTCTCCGGGCCTAGGGAGTCCGGGTTGGGGTCTTTCAAGTTGGTATCAGAGCCTGTTCCTGAGCCTCTTCCATAAATGTCTTTTAACTTCTTCCCTTCTTTTAAACTCGTAATGGGCTTCGGCCCCTTTTTATCTATGGAAACATTTGCAACTTTCCTTTCCTTTTAAATATTCTCGGAGATGCGTCTTTTAATGCAGGATCCGTTCGAGGGCATAAATCTCTCCGCGAATCACTCCATTCTTTGGATAGAATCCGCAGCTTGTTAGGGATATGGCGTTCCTATAAATTGTTGTCTCAATTTCCCTTTACTCCTCACCATTCTTTTCATTTCAGTAGGTATGGAGTTCAATCTTCGCTGTTCAGAATCTATGCCCGACTTCTCCAGAATTGGAATGATAAACGAAGATGTTCCAAATGAGCCAAGCAGGCAGCCTCCTCCACTTCGCGGCTTCTTGAGATCTCAGATCCGAGCCCCATGTGCTTTGATCAGGGATCTCCCAATCAGAGACCAAGGAACAGCGACGACGTTCATAGAGGCACTCGAGCTTCAACACCGGAAGCTTATGTCGGAAAAGAGGAGACTTCGGAAGAGGATTAACCGGATGCAACGTAGGCTTACTACAGTGTCAAGAGATCTTCACATCCTTGAATCTCACCCCGGAGAGTGGATTGAGCTTGGAATTTCAGACTTTGCTCGAATTCCGGACTGCATGATGCCAATCCTCGATCTTGCTGGTCAAGGAGTTGAAGTGTTCTGCTCGTCAACAAGATTTTCATAGTCCGAAGTGTACGATGAGGGACATTCCGTCTTTTGAATAAACGCTCTATTTCCAATTTCTTGTATGTTCGCTTAGCCGAACCTTCTATTTGCTTCACTTGTTCGCACAGTCGAAACTTTTTCCTTTAATAAAGAAATAAAACAAATTTTTATTAATAGCTGAACTCGTTTTCGAGCTGCCTACATACCCATCTCGGGATCAAGCCACACCGTAGTTCATGTACATAAACAATGCATGTAGCTTTAAACATAAAATTTCTTTAGGTTGATCACATTCCAAGGTCGCTTGACTGGATTGTCTTCTAAATCTTTCAACCTGTAAACACCGTTTCGAACCACCTCGGTAATAATGTAAGGTCCTTCCCAATTAATACCGAGTTTTCCGGCACCTTCTTCTTTTTTGTTGTCAAAGACGCGCCTTAATACGTAATCTCCCACGAAGAACGGCCTACTTTTAACCTTTGAATTGTAATACCGGGCTGCTGCCTGTTGGTAATTCTGGATCCGGATTAGAGCTTGATCACGCCTTTCATTTATGGTATCTAGTGAATCGTTAAGCATTGCTGAATTTTCTTCCTCATTTAACGGTGCTTCTGTTCGACGAAGTCCAGGCACATTGAGTTCAGCTGGTACTACCGCCTCCATGCCATAAACCAAAGAGAATGGAGTTTCTCCTGTAGGTCGCCTAGGGGTTGTACGATAGGCCCACATGACGGGTTGGAGCTCTTCATACCATCCTCCCTTCAGATGACTTAAGCGTTTCTTGAGATTGCTTAATATTGTCTTGTTCGCGGCTTCAGCTTGTCCGTTTCCTTGCGGATATCGTGGAGTAGAATAACTAACTTTGATTCCCCAGTCCGCACAAAAGGCATCAAACTCGTGTGAAATGAATTGTGGTCCATTATCAGTGACTATTTCGTACGGAACTCCATGTCGACATATAATGTTTTTCCAAATAAAGATCTTCACCGCCGAATCCTTGATACCAACATACGCCTCAGCTTCAATCCATTTCGAAAAGTAGTCCGTAAGGACTAAAAGGTACTGTACACCTCGAGTTGATTTGTGCAATGGTCCAATGATGTCCATTGACCACCTCATAAACGGGTATGGGGCGGAAATGGAGGAGAATAATTCCGACGGTTGATGGATCAATGGTGCATGGAGCTGACAGCGCTTGCATCTTTGGGCGAACTTAACACAATCTGTGATCATAGTGGGCCAAAAATACCCCATTCTTTTAACTTTAAAAGCCATAGCTCTTCCTGATGAATGACTCCCACATAATCCTTCGTGCACCTCGCTCATGACGATTTCGACTTCGGACCCAAAAATGCATAATAGGTAAGGGTCACTGACACCTCGTCTATACAACGCATCCTTTGACAGACAAAATTTCGCGCTAACGACTTTCATTTTCCTGGCCTGCCATTTATTCTTTGGGAGCTCACCTGTCATGATGTAGTGCTTTATTGGCTCCCTCCAGTCAGCCCCCCAGTCTTTAGCCGGAATTTGGTCAACTTTGTGAAATATCCGTGGCTTTGGTTTGGGATGTTCGTTTGGTTCAAGAATATTCTCCTCGATTAATGGCTCGGTTTCTAACATCGTTTCTGGAATCACTTCTTCAGCTAAGACAACGGGTTCCTTGTTAGATGTATTTGATCCCTTTGACTTCCTTCGTTTGTTTGAAGGTGGTTCGATATCTGGTTCGCCGCGGTCGCGTGCCGCTGCTCAAGATCTTGTAATGACGAGGGTTTCTTTGTTATCTTGAATGCTTCGCTCCGAAATGCATTCTACTGGAATAACTCTCTTTAACTCGGGATCTGATGTTGACGCCAATGCGGCAAGTGCATCCGCAGTTGTATTCTCTCCCCGAGGTATGCGGATTAATTCGAATTTCAAAAAAATTTTAGATAAATCCTTTACCACTTCGAGGTACGCTTCCATTCTTGAATCTTTGGCTTCATAATCTCCATTAAATTGGTTAACTACTAATTGCGAATCGCAATAAGCCAATATTTCCTTAGCTCCAACTCCTTGTGCTAGTCGAAGTCCGGCAATAAGGGATTCGTATTCTGCCTCGTTGTTGGAAGCATCGAATAACAATCGGAATGATTGTTCTAGAATTTCTGATGTTGGAGATTCCAACTTGATTCCCACTCCAGATCCTTGTTTTGTTGAAGACCCGTCTACGTGTAATTTCCAAATTTGGTTCTCCGGTTGCTCTATCGTTCCAGGTATTGGTAGTTCGGTCAGGAAGTCTGCTAAGACATGAGCCTTCATACTGATTCGGCTTTTGAACTCTATGTCGTACTCGCTTAATTCCACCGCCCATTTCGCCAAACGTCCGGACTGACTTGGACTATGAAGTATTGTTCGGAGTGGTTGGTTAGTTAATACTTCAACCGGATGGGACTGAAAATATGGACGCAGCTTCCGAGCCGAAGTTACCACCGCGAGTGCAAGCTTTTCCATCATTGTGTACCTGGTTTCCGGATCCGTCATTGACTTGCTCACGTAGTAAATTGGCTTCTGCTCTCCACGGTCTTCCCGAACCAAGACTCCACTAACCGCGTGGTTTGAAACTGATACGTACAAATAAAGTTTTTCGTCCACTTCCGGTTTGGACAGTATAGGCAGAGTGGTTAAGTATGCCTTAAGCTGCCCAAAAGCTTCTTCACACTATTCATCCCAAAGGAATCCTTTGTTCCCTTTTAGAATTTGGTAGAAAGGCAACGACTTATCTGTTGACCTCGAGATAAAACGATTCAAAGCCGCAATCCGCCCAGTCAACCGTTGTACTTCTTTGAAGTTTCTTGGAGATGGCATGTTTAGAAAGGCGTTAATTTGATTTGGATTGGCTTCAATCCCTCTTTCTGTCACGATATAGCCAAGAAATTCTCCGGATGGGACTCCAAATGTGCACTTCGCCGGGTTCAGCTTCATTTGATATTTATTGAGAATATCAAAACATTCCTCCAAATGTTTAACATGATCTTCTTTCTTCAACGATTTAACCAACATATCATCTATGTAGACTTCCATAGTCTTCCTGAGGTGATTGTGAAACATTTTGTTCACCAACCGTTGGTAAGTTGCTCCTGCATTTTTCAAACCAAAAGGCATTACCTTGTAACAGTAGATACCTCTATCTGTGATAAATGACGTCTTTTCTTGATCTTCGGGGTTCATCATTATCTGATTATAACCCGAGAAGGCGTCCATGAACGTTAACAGCTCATTTCCAGCGGTGGACTCCACAAGTCGATCTATATGCGGGAGCGGGAAACTATCTTTGGGACATGTTTTATTCAAGTCTGTAAAATCGATGCAAACCCTATCTTTCCCATTCTTTTTCTTGACAACGACAGTGTTTGCTACCCATTCCGGATATTGCACTTCTCGTATGGACCCTATTTTCAAAAGTTTATCCACTTCATCATTTACTATTTTTGCCCGCTCCACTCCAAGCTTTCTTCTTTTTTGTTTCACCGGTTTGAAGCTTGGATCCACGTTTAGTTCATGACAAATTACACTCGGATTTATGCCAGGCATGTCCGCTGCTGACCATGCAAATGATGCTTTGTGTTTCCTTAAGAGTTCGATCAAAGCTTCTTTTATTTGGCCAGTCAAAGTTGCTCCAATTCGACTTTTCCGATCTGGTTTGTCTTCTTCCAATACCACTTCGACTACCACATCCTCTTTTTCCTGCCCACTAGGAAATTTCTGCCTTAGTCCTTCTTTTGCGGGCTTTGTTAATTGCTATTGGATCTTCAAACGGTGGCTAGCTAAGTAACACGTCCGTGAAGCTTCTTGATCTCCCCGAATTGTTTCCACCCCATTTGATGTTGGAAATTTGATACATTGATGATATGTAGAGGGGACTGCTTTCATTCGATAAATCCAGGGAGTCCCGAGGATAATGTTGTAAGCTGCGGGCTTATCGAAGACAACGAAGTCCACGATCTTCGATACCTTCTTGGCAAGGACCGGTAGCTTGATTGTTCCGAGAGACATGGCTGACTCGCTTGTGAACGCAACTAACGGAGATGGGGGTCCTACTATGTCTCCTCGGCTGATTCCCATTTTTTCTAGAGTACTTAAAAAGATCAAGTCGACCGAACTGCCTGTATCTATAAGGATCCTTGATACTTCGAAGTTAGCGACATCAAGAGTAATGACTAGAGCATCATCATGCGGTCTTTCGAGATGCCGCGTTTCTTCTTCGTTAAATGATATTGAGGCACCTTGAAAATCAATTTCTTCGCTCAAGCTTGCTTTGAGTAAGACATTTCGTCTATGCTTTTTGATGGAACTTATTGAATCTCCGCAAAATCTGGAACCTCCTAGAATCACATTGATCTTACCCTTCGATCTTCTTGGTTCTTCCTCGTTGGATAACCTTGGTCTTTTGGAATCTTGATCTTTGGAGTTTTCCTTTGCTTCGTGGTATTCCTTCACAAAATCTTTTATATCAAATTTAGAAAGATCGCCGCTAGTCCAAAGCTCTGCGAGGTGCTTTTTAAGAACGCTGCAATCCTTGGTTAAATGTCCGGTTACTTTATGAATGTCGCAATATAGACTTTCATCACGGACCCAAGTGTTTGATCTTCCTTTCCCTTGGAATTGCTTCCCGACGGTATTGTTGAAGGGTTGCGACCCAAACTTCTTTGGTCCCTTGCTCTCCCTAGGCTCGAACTTCCTGGTAGGGACGGTGATTGCCGACTTTTCTTGTTTATTCCTTTTGGCAAAACTTTCTTTTTCGTCCTCTACCTCCATCCAGTTGTTCGCGCGGAAGAGTGCATCCTGAATTGTGTCTGGTTTATGAAGTATTAAGTCTTCTTTAAACCTTGAATCATGTCGCAATCCTTTTCGTAAGGCAGATAAAGCTGATTGCTGTGAGATTCTTGGGAGTTTTGACAGCACTCCTTTGAATTTGGTGATGAAAACTCGAAGTGATTCATTAGATCCTTGCGTTAAGTTCCAAAGATCGGCATCCGAAACGCTTTTATCCATAACGATGGAGTATTGCTTTAAGAATACGGCTGATAGTTCGTCGAAATTGCTGATCGAACCCGGCTCTAATTGGGTGAACCACATTAGAGCTTGGCCACATAGATTCTCCGAAAACAGCTTGCAATAGCCTGCGTCCTCATCAGCTTCATCCAATTCGACTCTTCCTGCAGCGATCAGAAAAGCTGCGAGATAGCTTTTTGGATCCTCCAATCCGCTGTAAGGGTCCAATTTGAGTTTCCGGGAATCTTTGATCCTCAAACTCGCAATTCGCGAGATGAAAGGTGTTCGCCTAGCTTCTTCAATGACTCGATTGATATCTGGCTCTGAACTTGTAGCTTGATGAAATTTTGATTTCATTTCTTTTAATTCCTGGCTAACCTTCCTCATGGTCTCGAACTGGTCAAGGTTCTCCTGCTCATACTGAGCTGCAAGTTGTTCTTCATCCCCGAGCTGCGTCTCTTCCTCCAACGTCTGAGCTACATTATTAGTAGCACCGGGGGTTGTTTGTCCGCTGGTTTCATTTCGTGCAGCGGAACTTGGCGAGTTGAATATCCCTCTTCGGATTCCCACCGGGTTTCCTGCACTTAAAGAGCGAACACGAGTTTGTATAGTATTGACGTTTTGACTAAGAGATACCTGGGATGTTTGCAACGTATCGACGGCCTTTTCCACATCCGAGAACTTTTGTGATATGTCCGACATGGTTTGCTGCATAGCTTTGAGGGTTTCGGCCAATGATGTCTCAGCGGCGTCTCCTCCGGACATTGTTGCTTATCTCGGAAGTGTGATAAAGAAAAAATCTGACCACTCAAGAACCTAATATCCCCACAGGCGGCGCCAAAATGTGGATGTCGGATTCACACACTCAAGTATTTTATTAAGTGGGAAAGATTATTCTTGAGGGACAAAAATGAATGTATAAAAACTTGTGAATTGCTACGAAAATTGCTATAATATTTCTCTCTTGAGAGGAAGATCCCCCTTACATGGCCATTGGCCTCTATATTTATACATAGAGAAACGACATTAAAATGAGTAATTAAGCACAATTATTCCTTCTTAAATGTGTCCGTTTTGATTCTTTGACTTTAATGCTCAACGTTTGAATTTTGAGTTGACTCTGATCTTCATGGGCCTCGCCTTTTTGGCCCAAGTGTCCTTGAGCCGGCTTACCCGTGTCTTCTACACCGAACTCGTGTCACAGTGCAGTCACTTCGGATTCTCGAGGTAGTGACAACCACTTCGACCGCTCCTTCGGCCCATGGGTCCAATGGGCTTCATCATTTATGGGTATTATTTTGACTACGTGGCAATCTTTGGTTGGTCGCAGACTTCTGGTGCGGGATCCGACACCAACATCCCGCGTCCTCCTTGGCTTCATCTAAGTCGACTCGTCCAGCGGCGATCAAAAAGGCTGCGATATAGCTCTTCGGATCCTCCAATCCGTTGTAGGGCTCTAGATTAAGCTTCCGAGAATCTCTGATTCTCAAACTTGCGATTTGCGGGATGAAAGGTGTTCGCCTAGTTTCTTCAATGACTCGATTGATATCTGGCTCCGAACTAGTGGCCTGGTGGAACTTTGATCTCATTTCTTTTAGTTCCCGGCTGACCTTTCTCATGGTCTCGAACTGGTCGAGTCTCTCTTGCTCGTACTGATCTGCAATTTAATCTTCATCTTCAAGCTGCATTTCCCCATCCTCCGGCTGAATTACCGCGTTAACGGCATCAGGAGTTGTCTGTCCGCTGGTCCCATTTCGCGCAAGGGAGCTTGGCGAATTGAACATTCTCCTTCGGACTCCAACAGGGTTTCCTGCACTCAGAGAACGAACACGAGATTGTATAGTACTGACGTTTTGACTAAGAGATACATGGGTTGTTTGTAGCGTGTCAACAGCCTTTTCCACATCTGAGAACTTTTGTGACATTTCCGACATGGTTTGTTGCATGGTTTTGAGAGTCTCAGCCAATGATGAACTAAGGGCGTCTTCTCCGGACATTGCTGCTTATCTCGAAAATGTGGTGAAGAAAATCTAACAACTCAAGAATCCTCCGTCCCCACAGACGGCGCCAAAATGTGGATGTCGGATTCACACACTCAAGTATTTATTTATTTAGTGAGAAGGATTACTCTTGAGGACAAAAATAGATGTGTAAAAGCTATCAACTGGTATGAAAATGGCTATAGTATATTTGCTAGGAAATTGTGTGTGTTTTTACATGGTCCTTGGCCCTCTTACTTATACTTGTAAATGACATTTAATTCCTAATTACATATAATTATTCTCTCTTAAATGTGTCGTTTCGGTCTTTGAGTTTATTGCTTAAACGTTCGAATTCGAATTGATTCCGATCTTCATGGGCTTCACCTTTTAGCCCAAAAATTCCCGAACCGAACTATCCTTGACTTTGACTTCGTTCCCACCTCGCGGTGCGACCACTTCGCCCATATCCTTCCCCTTGAACTGAGGATCTCATGGGCCTTATCCCTTGTGGGCTTCCCCTCTGCCTATGTGGCAATCTTTGGTTGGTCCCGGACTACTGGTGCGGGATCCGACATCAACATTTAGGGTAAATATATGGAACCGAACCGACATCCAATGTAGTTCGGTTATTTGTCGGTTATCCTTCTAAGTATTTTAACCGAACCAAAAAAACTAAACCGAAATGTTTTTGGCTTTCTTATGGATCTTAAGAGACTAGAATCGAAGAACCGAAAAAACGAATCAAATAGAATCGAAGAACCGATGAAACTGTCTCTTAGTCATAGCAAGAAACCCTTTCGTGTGGCAATCTCACTCTTCTCTATTTTTCTACGAAACTGTCTAGTATACATGAATATTACTTTGGCTCCAACTGGTACCCATTAAAAGAACAAAAATAAAATGAATAAAAAGAACAATGAGGAATGAAACAAACAATTTTTGAAGAACGAAAAAGAAAATATGCAGAGAGAAATAATAAAATGTACCATTATGATGAATGGTAACCAAACAATAAAAATATCTTTTAAAATATATTAAAAAGTAAATAAATCAAATTTCAATGAAAATACTAAATATTTTTTATATTTATTTAATTTGAAACTAAAATTTGTGAACTAAATTTATATATATTGTGTTAAATAATAATAATTAATATTAACATAAAATAAAATTGAAAGAGTAATTTAAAATATATTATTCCTTTACAATATAAATATTTTTAAATTTATTTTACTATTTATATAATTTTCAAATGAAGTCTTAAGAGTAATTCAACATGAAATTCTTATCAAAAATATTTTTTCTATTAATATATTGTGAAGATATGAAAATTATTATATAAGAAAATATAAATATTATTGATAAACATTATTTTTTATTTATTTTAAAATAAAAAACGAATTTTAATATTTGTTCATTTTTTGTTCTATTTTGTTCCTCATCAATTTGGAGAGGAACATTTTTGTTATAGTGTTCCTCTTTTGGTGAGAAATGTAGAAGAATGATGTGGAAAAAATATTACTTGTAAATAGTAAAAATATTGAGGAACAAAGAGGAATATCACCTTCCTTCTCATTATTTTTCTAAATCATTATTACCAATTGAAGCCAAAGTGTCATAGCTTTAAGTATTCAGATGTTAAGAAAACAACTAAACAAGTGTAAATACTTGGTCAAAAAATAAAAATATACAGTAACAAAATACTTCATTGACCAAGCAACTTATATTTTCAAAAACACTTCAGAAACATCCATTTGGTTCATAGAATTCGGAATCTAAACAGTGAAGGTTGTCTGAAAGTTGGGACTGGTGACTTTATGTTATTACCATTAATTTTCTCCTCCATTTCGTAAGTCTTGGGAAACAGAGAATGTAAAAACGAGGGAAATTTTGAACGTAGTTTACTAAGTCACTAGTTCAAGTGATAGCTACTATGGCAAAGCAGAGCAACCTAGAAACTTTCTTGGGTGGAGTTGCAAAGATCTTAGGTGAAAAATGGCAAGTCGATCTACTCCTCAAGGCAGGGGACACTGAAGAGGGTGAAGCTATCTCCGCCCACAAACTTGTTATGATCTCTAAATTTTTTCTCTCTTACCTCTTTTCAATAAAAACAAGTTTAACTTTAGAAATGATTATGTTTAGTGTTGGATATTACTTGAAATGCTTTTCACTTTATTATATCATCAAATGTTAATAGGCAGCAAGATCAAAGGTGTTTAAGAAGATGCTGGAATCCGAGAAGTTCAAGGTTTTGGATGGAAAGATCGAGACAGTCACTCTCTATGAGCTTAAACAAGAAGAATTAGAGGCTTTAGTTGAGTTCATCTACAACAACCGCTCTGTACTTTCTAAAAAAGAGAAGAAACATGTTGGATCACTTTATAAAGCAGCGAACAAATATGAGATTCCGCATATGCAGGATCTATGCAGAAACGAGCTTATAACATCTCTTAACTCATCAAATGCTCTTAACGTCTTGGAGATGTCATTGAATCCTATTGACAGAGTCCTGACCTTCTATGCTCTCAGATATATCATACCGAATTTGAAGACGATTTGTAACTCTGATGAGTTCAAGGTTTTCTTTGGCAATTATCCAGAAATCGCCGTTGTAATAGTGAAGTTTGCCCTGAATGATCATACTTTCAACTAGCTACCCTAAGAACCATATTGTAGCTCTCGTTTCATTCTGATAAACTAAAAATTTGTTTTTTTTTTGGTAGTGATAACTTGAATGGAGATTCAAAGTGAAATAAAAACACAAGTGGATGTTCCTTGTCTTTTTATTACAATGATTTAATGTTCGTAATCCAGAATCAATTATTAAAAGGACAATCAGGATTTAAAGTAGATAAAACTTTGACAAAGACACCGTTGCAAATAGAAATAGTGATCAAATAACCGACATAAAAGCAATGCAAAACCATAAAACCAAACCTTATCAATGATAAACCTTCGTAGAATTGTTTCTTTCATTCTTAGAGACAGAACGTCAGCCAATAAAAGGGAGCTTTCCAAAAAAAAATCTCATAAACATCCTCTTCCCCTTATGCTAATAAGCAAACGAAACGTTCTGTCTTGAAACATATTCTTAAGTTATACTCCTTCTGTTTCAAAATATTAGATGTTTTAGTTAAAAGCACATAGTTTAAGAAAAAAAAATTTCTTATCAAAACTATCATTTAATATTTAATTTTTTAAAAATCAACCAATTAAAAAAGAGACCGCAAAATATAAATAGTCAAAAATGTTAATTACATTTAATATGTGCATTGAAAGTTGTAAAACTTCTTATATTCTGAAACAAACAAAAAAATCTCTAAAACATCTTATAATTTGAAACTGAGGGATATAATCCTAAACTCATTGTCTCCCACGCGGCCACAATCTTATCTCCTATGGCTTCCCAGTTTCTCATTTATAACTCCCATCAGGTAACTTTTGGATTCAGTTTCATAACCTAGTGACTGAAGCTCCTCTTCACCTCTTTCACTCTTTGAGGTTGCTTTATCTAGCAGCCGATGTATATAAGATGATGCATCTACAAGACTTAAACGAGCTTATATCGTCTCTGAATTCCTCGAATGCTCTTGACTTACTTAAATTTAATAGCTCTCCCAAGTTCCTTTGGGCGAATCACTCAACAATGCATGTTTGAGTTTTATCGATAGGAATATGAATACAATTGTAGATTGTGGTAACTTCAAGTTGTTTGTGGCAAGAAACCCAAATCTTGCCGTAGAGGTAACGAAGGCCAGGAATCCGATTATGGACCCATACGAAGATGATTCTGATGATTATTACGACTAAGGGACTACGTACGGTTAAACACTTGCCTAGTGAAGATGAAGTAAATTATTACGAATAAGGTAACTAGAAGTCTAGAACGTTTTGTAAGTTGTAACAATAACTAAGAAATATACAATCTTTCACGCTAAATGACAATGAAGAGTTGCGACTTGGATTTATTTATGGGCTCGGCAAAGAAATTGGATATCAGATTTAGGGAATATATGGAAGTGAAAGATTAAAGTGAACGTCTTCTCTTAAGTAGTTCTTTATAAAGAAATTTTCACAAAAAGGACACTATTCAATATTTGTCTCACCAATTGACAAAGTGAGGAAAGGCTTTCACCGATTGACAATTAGCCACATTTCTGACGAAAATGTCCCTCAACTAGGAACGTTAACTGTGCCGTTCCGTTTCTCATATTTTTGAATTTAAATTAAATAAAAATAAGAAGAACGGCGAAGAAAGTGAAGAGAAAGAGGTGGAAAAATCTGAGTACAAACCGATTCCATTCTTCAATCTAATATCTCATTTTGATTCTTCTACTTGGAAACGAACAAAAGAAAAAAAATTCCGGCGAATTCCGTTTCCATTCCTCTTAAAATCTCTCATTATCTTTCCGTTTTGCCGAGAAGCAAAGAAATTTCCGACGAGTAAGATAGCAGAGTACAGATGACGCCGAAGAAAATGAATCTATTGAAGAAGAAGACTCGGCGCCGCGCAAAGGTGGCGAAAAGTTCAAAGAAGGGTGAAGCGAATAGTTCACCGGAGAAGGGAATCGAGATTCCGAGTCCCCCGCCGGAGCCCGAAAGCACAAGTCAGGGTAAGTATCTGTAAACACCGAAATCGAATTTAATTGGGGATGGGGATTCAGGAATCCTAAATATGGGGATACTGATTTCGAATCGAGGATTTAATTTCTGGGTTTTCAAACTAAATCGATTTTTGCGCCAAAATAGAAAATTGAGAAGATTTATGTTCTATTCTGTGTACGTACGCGGAATTGGAGTTATAAATTTTTCTACTTTAAGTGATTTTGAAAAAAATGCGTATATGGCCTACTAGGGTTTATTCGTTATAGTGTTCGTATGTTAAATTAGTTATGGATATTAGAAACTGACATATTTCTATTACACATAACTTGCAGGAAGCATGGATCCGATTGAAGAAGATAATATTGGTGAAGGATGTGAAGAGTTACCGCCGAGGCTTTTTGCTCTGGATAAGTACCCTACTGAAACGAAGATCAATGCGTATTCCAAACCGGAGTACCTTGCTGATATTGCAACAGCCCTTAAAGGAACTGAAGAAATGGCTTTTCTCCTATCTTCTCCTTTTGGGGAGCTCTTTAATATCCCTCCTAACATGGTATCATTTTCTGGCAAGCTAGTTCTTGGCTTGATTTGCCGTCAGTTAGTGACCAAAAAACGTTATGAGATGTGGATGGTTTTTGGTGGTCATCCACTGCGGTTTGGATTAAGATAATTTTATCGGATAACCGGTTTGGAGTGTGGGAAGTATCCGAAAAAAAAAGCTGTGGAGAAAGTGGTAACGGTGAAAAAGGGATGTACTTCTGTGAGGAAGACTCTATTTGGTAATAAGTCTCCAACTATTGATGATTTGGTCGTGAGCTTGAAGACAGAGAAAAAAATGCCAGGATGGAAGAGACTAGCATTAGCGCTGATAATCATTGTTGATGGTGTTCTAATCTGTCAGAAGCAGCGAGTCCGACCCGTTTCAAAGACAGTTGAGATGACGAAAGACCTTGATTTCTTCTGCAAATACCCATGGGGAAGGCTTGCTTTCAACCGTACACTGGACAGGATAGCCAGATTCAAATCCGCTAAAAAGATAGAAGATGTGATAATTGGTTGCAAGCAGCAGTCTTATATGGTCTATGGCTTCCCATTAGCGCTGCAGCTTTTTGCCTTCCAAACTATCCCATCTCTTCGTAAGCTAGTTCCTTCTTCTGCAGATGTAAACTTATTCACTCAGAGGTCAATCAAGAATCTGGCCAAAATGCATCAAATCCGGACTTCCAGTATCTTGGAGTGCGAAGCTGCATATCAGGTGTGTACGCTTTCTAATATACGTACATCGGATGATAAAATAATACGTACATTCACTAAGACATTAAAAACAAAATCTTATAGGTGGATGTCACCTATATTGTGGATCCAGAGGATACTGATTGTCCTGAATCCTTAGTATGGAATAAGGAAGTTGAGGATCCTAGAGTTGATTACATTTTGAGGAAGCTGATAGATGGGCACAAGTGGTCCGAAAACACATGGGTTGGAGGTCATGATGAATGTCCAAAGCAGCTGCGGCCAGAAGAGAAAGGTAAGCATAAGTACAAACGATTTTCTCATTTATGAAAATACTCCTCTAATATAAAAACATAAATAAACTCAGTTGGTGCAGTCCGAAAGAGGCAACTACGGCAAAGAGCTCCGGTTGCTAATAAAAAACAGAAAATTGATGTTGAAGCTGAAGAGAATGACAACGCTGGGGAAAGTTTAGAAGATGAGAGGTTTGATAAGTATGTTGTTGAACTGAGGCGGTGTATGAGGAGGCAAGAAACACAAAGGAACAAACTACATAATATGGAATTAAAAGAGTTCATCCGTGAGGAGATTCGTGCTGCTCTAAATCCAAAGGGCAAAACACAAGTACAACCTGAACCTTCCAAGGTATCAAAGAGCCCTATTAAAAAGGTGGACAAGCCAATGGTAAAGAAATCCAGAAATGTTCAGATTGGAACAAGAAGATCTTCTCGGCTGAAGAAAATGAATACTTCAGAATACAATGTTGATGATGTACCTCCACCTTCTGAGAAGGTATGTCGTGTACGTACATTATGTTTGCGAAGATAATGTACGTATATACATTATGTTTGCGATGATAATGTTATTTATGTTACAGGATGAAGAGAAAACTGCCCCTGAATCTGCTAGAAAAGAAGCAGATATGTCTGACAATGAAAGTGCTGGACTTTATTATGGTGGACCTTCTGACGAGGTATGTCGTGTACTAGAAATAGTCACAGAGTGTAGTACTGTACGTACATAAACTATAAATATGTTTATTTTCTTTATTTCAGGACGAAGTCATATGTGATGGTGGTGAATATGACAAAGGACCGCTAGATTCAGCTACCAAACAACAAGATAAGTCTGACACTGAAATGGCAGACATTTCTGAAGATGATAAGGACGTGTTGCCTGACGAGGAAACCAACACTGGAGATGATAAGGACGTGTTGCCTGATGAGGAACACAAAACTGGAGATGATGAGGACGTCTTGCCTGAGGATGAAACCAAAACTGGAGATGATCAGGACATGTTGCATTAGGAGGAAAGCAACGTTGGAGATGATCAAGAATTGTTTAATGCTCCTAGTTCCCCAAAACGTGGAGCTGACGAATTGTAGGTATGATCAAGTCAATGTTAAACTTTGAGTGGCAGATAATAATGACCTATCCCTTAACTAATGAGTAATGCACCAATTGTAGGCTTCTCCGGCTGATGAACCTACAATTGCTGGTCAGAGGAATGCTGGAGGGGCTATTGGCGTTGATGGCAACCTTAGTTCTACGCCTTCACCGTCTTCTGTAATCGTATACACTGTAAGTTACTTATATGTTAGTACAATAATTTCGTTCCTCATTAGTGTAACAGAGTAACAAAGTAAAAATTATGTATTCATCAGGTACTAAAAGAGTTGGGAACCTCTGTTGATGTAACTGCTGGTACCAATGTCATCGAGGTAACTGTGTTTATTAAATTAACTTATAATTTCTATACACATGATGTACGTACATAGGCGTTATTGCGTACATATAACTGATGGTGGTGTACGCTATTTCGATAAGGTTGAACCAATGGTGAAAGCAGATATCATTTTGGGAGGAGATAACGACACTATCGTTGATGAGGCTAAAACAACCGCATCTGCTCCTCAAAATCTTGTAAGTCTATATATGTTATTTACATATCATGCAATGATTTCAATCTAAGCTTTCTATTTGTTTGATTTAGTAACTCAATCTATTTTTCAGGAGGAAACAAAAAATGATTTTGATATGGGAGTAAGTGAGTCTCAAAAACCTGAGGATGTTGTCCCCGTAAAAGAGAAGAAATCTGTTAAACGAAGAGTTACTTTTGAGGATAAAGAGGATATAACCGCCTCTACCACGGAAAATCAAGTAAGTTATAGAGGCTGTTGTTAATAAATTTTTATACATATTCCTTTAAGGTATTAAATATGAATGTAAAATAATTTGACATTTGTTTTTGGTGTAGGAGGAACCCAAGAAGGATGCAGGTGTGGAAGGAAGTGTGGTCAAATTCCTGATGATTCCAAGGATGTCGAGATATTAATTGAGACGAAAGAATCATCATCAAACTCTGCGTTTTTGGTCAAGGCCGGAAATGAACTATACAACCCATTAGAGAAGGTGAACGATGCAAAATTCCAGCTTTTAACTGATATCATCAATGGACCAGATGTGTAAGAATCTCTAACTTTATTATCTATCATATACTCTTTCTTTTCACTTTAAATGCAAATCATGTATTTAACTATATTTTGTTTGCTCCGACGTTCAGGGTCCACACAGTTTTTGGATTACGAAAACTAGAGAACCGGTTTTTCGCCACCCTTGCAAAACCTGGTGAATGGGTTCAATCTAATGTACGTATTGTTGGTATACGTCCACATTTGTTGATATACGTACACATGTATTGATATATGTACACGTTATATGCTCATTATACGGTTATTATATTTTATACGTACACAACATCATAGTCGTGTTTACATTTTCAGCACTTGGAAATAATCGCCCTCATGATGTGGCACAAGAATGGAGAACATATGAGGAAAAGTCGGGCAATTGTTTTGGATTCATTACTCACGTACGATCTCTCACGGCGTGCAAATGAATTCAGTCGGTGTAAAAAAAAAGGAGAGTTTCAAATGGGGTGAACTGCTCTACAAAATTGCAAATGGTGAACGCATTAACCGTCAACCTATGCTCAAGTGGCTAAAGGACATCGACGTCCTTTACGTCCCTTTGAACTGGTCACAAGAGCATTGGGTTGGTCTCAGCATCGACCTCAAGATGTGGCATGTCACTATCTATGACCCCCTCGTAAAGGAAGGATTATTTCTTAGTTTATTTGAAATAAAAAATGTTAAGAATAATCTTTTATATAATTAAAGATAACAAACATAGAAAGCTAAATTAGGGAAACGTAAAAAAATATTGTAATTGTTAATTGAAAAAGTATAGTTATTTTTAGGCCTAGGCATCAAAATCGAAACTGAAGAATTTAACCGAACCGAAACGAAAAAAAGAGTTTCAAATCGATTATGGATACCACTAATTATATGAATGGATCTCAGTCACCCTATCCACGGTTATCGGTTCAATTATTATCCAATACTAGGTTATAACCCCCGCTACGCGGGGGTTTAGTTTTATTGATTGTTTAATATATTTTTGGGTTTAGTATTCAATTAATTACAATAATGTTTCATTTTTAAAATTCTTTTTAGCATAAATGTTGTTTTATTCATATATTTAGTATCATTTATGTTGGTTAAAAATTTGTTTTAATAAAAGAAAATCTTATAGGATAAAACTTGGTATAAAACATATTACAAATATGATGTGTCATATTTTACTCAAGTATATAAAAAAGGACTTCAAAATTTTAGTAATTAAAATGATCTAATATCCGAAAATCAAACTTGAAACATGAAAAATTACCAATCAACATTTAAATGAAAATAAACAAATGAATAAACTTACACATGTTATATATATATATATATATATATATATATATTATATACCTTTTTATTTTTATTTTTTTTCACATACCTCTGGATTGATTATTCAATTCAAATTTTTTATTTATTTATTCCAGTTATAAAATTTCTATTTTTCTTGCTTCAATTTATTGCCATGCTTTCAATTTTATAAATAATTTATTTTAAATAACAAACCGAATCAAGCCAAACCGAATTATGGACCGAAATGAGTTTGATTAGAGAGTTGATGTTTTATTAAAATCGAAATAACCGAATCAAATTTAACTCGACATACCCCTAATTGTGATTAAAAAGGGATATTGACAAATTTGGTGAGACTAATAGTGATATTATTTTATATATTCTAATAAATTTTTTTTTACATTTTTCTTTTTTGCATATATATTTTTTTTAAGTTTACATTTTTCTTGTTACCATAGATATTGTTTTTTTTTTTTAACTTTTTTCTAAAGTATCTTAATTTTCTATTATAGATTTCAATAACAGAATTTTCATTTTTTGTTTTCCCATATGTTTTTTTTCATGTTTACATTTTTCTTGTTTCAATATAAATATTGTCTTGTCCTTTTAATAAGTATCTTAATATAGAAAATTATTAGAATCTAAAATTGCTAATTACCGAGATGGCTAATCATGATTAGTATTTTAAAATTTTGTGGACAGTTTCAGAAGCTTATAGCTTCGAATTTTATGTAGTATAGAAGCTAGTGGTTTCGATTTAAGCTATGAAATTTTTATACTTTTTAGAGCTTCAAATTGATAAAATCATGGTCTCCAATAACTCCAAATTTATGAAGATCTTAAATTACTATTTACAAATACATAAACAAATAACATCAAACTTTGATAGATTTTTGAAAAATCTTAAATTGAATAACAATAGAATCTTCATAATATTTAAATCTACTCCTTCATACTTGTCTTCTTATTGATGATAAAAAGATACTCGAAAATAATACGAACAACTAAAAAAAAAAAACAGTCACCTGCCATCTTTAATATAATTGTCATCGTAATAGGTTAGATTGGCAAACAAACACGCCAAACTTTGGTTTCTGAAGAAGCATTGCATGGTTAAAAAGATAATTCAAAAACATAGAATTTAGATTAATCAAACGATAATAATATATAGAACCCTATATATAATTATATATTTTTTCCTTTTTTTTAAGAATTACCTTTTTGCTTCTCTTGTTTTTCTTCTTCAATATATAATTCTTTTAACTTTATTTATTTAAATTCTTTACTTTCTATATGCGAACCACTTTTCATGCATATATTTAACACAAAGAAATTAACAATATCCACACAAGGAAACAATTTGAAAGCCACATAAATTTTAGGATCAATAATACCTTGTAATTTCTTTAAAAGTCACAATTGAATGAACCTACACTCGATTCATTAGTGTAACCTGAAATACAAATCAAACAGTCTAAAATCAGTAAAATTAAACTATTTGTTAATATTTCATAGAAAAATAAATAAAAAAATCTGTAGCACGAGAAAAAAATAATCAAAGCCGCATAATAGTAAATTCGTTTGAAACTAAATACTAAGTGTGTGGTGGAGGTTCAGTATTTATAGTTTAATGTCCAGGACAAACCGTCATAATTACCTTATGTAATTTTACATTTCTTAATTAGAAAATTTCTAAATAAAAGTATATTCGCTGCATAATAATATTCAAATCTATACTTTACATTTTTCTTATTTTTATATTTTGTTATTTCAAAAATTCACATTTTTCTTCTTTCCATAGATTGTTATTCATTTCCTTTTTATTAATATTTAATTATAGAAAATATTAGAATTTAAAAATGTTAATTAACATGGTATATAAAAATGTTAACCGACGAAGTGGCTATTCGCGATTGGTCGTTTAAAATCGTATGTGGACGGCCGTAGAAGCTTATGGCCTCGACTTTTATATAGTATAGATTCATGGATACCCGAATGGAACCAAAAATGTTTGATCAACCCTCTACAAACCTAGAACTAAGCCCAATACATGTTGACCCAATCTTTAACTCAACCTATTTTCGGTACAATACATTTTTGTCTCAATAGTCAATAGATGAATTTTTGTAAACTTTTGAGTATTTTGGATAAGTAAGTAGAACTGAACCGATTATCATTGGAGTTCGGTTATTTAACGGTTCTTTTTCTAAGTATTCCAACCAAACCCAACTGACAAGTAACCTAACCAATTTTTTTTGCTCCCTTATGCATCCTAAGGGGCTGGAAATGAAGAACCGAACTGAATGGAACCGAAGAATCGGACACCTAGCCCTAGTTATTTTCCTACGAAACTGTCTAGCATATAGAATATTACTTTGTGTCAAAGCTTTATAATCAATAAATATTCAGATGTTAAGAAAACAACTAAACGTACAAGTGTAAATACTTGGTCAAAAGATAAATATATAGCAAAATATTCCATTGAACAATCAACTTATATTTTCAAAAATACTTCGGAAACATCCATTTGGTTCATAGAATTCGGATTCTAAACAGAGAAGGGTGACTGAAAGTTGGGACTTGGGACTTTATGTTTTATCATTAATTTTCTCCTCCATTTCGTAAGTCTTGGGAAACAAAGAAAGTAAAAACAAGGGTAATTTTGACGGTCGTTTATGGAGTTTTCTCTATATAACTCACCACCGTTTACTAAATCACAGTCCAAGTCATAGCTATTATGGCACCGCAGAGCAACCTAGAAACTTTCTTGGGTGGATTTGCAAAGATCTTAGGTGAACAATGGCAAGTCGATCTACTGCTCAAGGCAGGGGACACTAAAGAGGGTGAAGCTATCTCCGCCCACAAACTTGTTATGGTCTCTAAATTTTTTCTACCTCTTTTCTCTTTTCTATTAATCATCACCTGACTTAAGAAACAATTTTGGAAATGCTTCAATAATAACAAGATTAACTTTAGAAATGATTATGTTAGTCTTGGATCTTACTCTTGAAATGCTTTCCACTATTTATTGTTATAATTCTTCAAATGTTAATAGGCAGCAAGATCAGAGGTGATTAAGAAGATTCTTGAATTCGACAAGTTCAAGGCTTCGGATGGGAAGATCGAGACAGTAACTCTCTCTGAGCTTAAACAAGAAGAATTGGAGGCTTTAGTTGAGTTCATCTACAACAACCGATCCATGCTTTCTGAAAAAGAGAAGAAGCATGTTCAATCACTTTATAAAGCAGCAGACAAATATGAGATTCCGCATTTGCGGGATCTATGTAGAAACGAGCTTATTGCATCTCTTAACTCATCGAATGTTTTTAACATCTTCGAGTTGTCCGTTATTCCTATCGACAGTACCCTGTACGACTATGCTGTCAAATTTATCATAAGGAATTTGAGGACGATGTGTGACTCTGCTGAGTTTAAGGTTTTTGTGAGCAGGAATCCAGATCTTTCCGTTGAGATAATGAAGGCTTCTATGACTCGGAGGTGGAATGGTCAGTTTTGTGATGCAGCTTTCGTTTCATTTGGATAAACTAAAAGTTTGTTTGATCATAATAAAAAAAAAAACCTAGATTTTACAAATTTAAGTGCATTTCATTTTAACATCGGTACTATTCTCGAATAAACGATCCTGTTGAAGAAAGCTAGGGATTGGGATTATTAAAATTTATTTAATCGTAAATCAATTCCTAAATCTTTACTTAACGTTACTTTAATTTGTTAGCAAAATGTAGGTGTGTTACTTTGGTAGTGATAAGTTCAACGTGATATATTAATTCACAGTGAAATAAAACCACAGGTGGAGGTTCTTATTTTTTTATTACAAAGATTCATAATCCCAAAAATGATTAAGGACTTAAGATTCTTTTAAGTTTCACTAATTAGGTCAATGTAAGATTCGTCCAAATTATTATATTTCGTGTTATATTTAGCGTTAAAAAATTTCGTTTGTATGGTTATAGTAATCGATATGGTAAATGGTGTATCTTAAGCTACGATAAAGAGTGGTTGATCCGGAAAACGATACTGACACAAAAGGGATCGTTGTTTCTCAAAGGAATACCGAGTCTCTTGTCTTATTGACTTAGAGAGACTCGACGGGAATACCCAAAGAAACAAGGAATAAACGAGAATAAATCTATTTTCTTGTTGACTCAAAAACCAAGACTTAACGATACATGAATAATAGTACAAATTAGGCCTGGGCACGAAGCGGATATCTAGAAATTTTGTGATATTTGATATTTGATTCGTCTTAACCGAATACTCGATTTTGTGATTTGCTTTGATTCGGAAATTTTCGGATATCCGGAAATTCGAATATCCGGATTTTTTTGTGATATTTGCGAATATCCGGAAATTCGAATATCCAGATTTTTTTGTGATATTTGCGGATATCCGCTATACATCTAAATGTTTAAAAAAAAACCGTAAACTATATAAAATAACAAAATATCAGATATCAAAGTTCTTGTTTGATATGCTTTCAAAATATATTCCAAAAAACAAACGTAACCATTGTTGATATCATCGATCAAGAACTTGCCATCAAACTAATTCCCAAGCCCAAAAGATACAAATACACAAACTATATTATGATATATATATATAATATATATTCTAATATATATAGGAAAATACGGATCGAAGCGGATATCCAACTTTTTAAAAAACAGTATTTGGTATTTGGTTCGGTTTTAACGAATATTATATTTTTCTATTTACTTTGCTTCAAAATTTTACGGATATTCGGGTTTTTCGAATCAAATCAAATCGAATACCGAATCAAAGCGGATCGAACGAATATTTTGCCCAGGCCTAGTACAAATACTACTCTTAAATGAAAACCCTAATTGTCTAAGCTTGGAGACAAAGCAATCTATTAGCCGATATATAAACATAAAGTAAACGATATGAATCAAAAGCCCAACAATAATGAAAAAATAAACGAAAATGAAAAAGTCCCATATTAAAAGAATCATAGCTGTCACTACATCAATAAAATAGTTCATATGTAAATTTTTGCCCAAAAAAAATGTAAATTTTTGCGATAGAGATAGTTCGTATTTTTTGTCGTTAAAATCAGAAATAGACATAGAATTTTACTAGATTGAAGATTGAAAGCTATTTTTATTTTTTTGATAGTTGATATTTTATTTTATAATTCATTTGATTTAATGATTTATAAAAGATTATATAATAGGAGGTGGAATCAGAAATCAAAATATTTTTAAAACCATTGACTCATTGAGTGATAAATACTACTATACGTGTTATTATATTTATGATAGTGATTTTCTCTTAATAAGATCTCTTATTGTGACAACTATAGATCGAATCCAATAAATATAAAATTGAAGAGTCTAATTGGATGATAGCTAGATGATATATTAGCTAGAAATAAATAGCTGAAACATATTTACTCTTAAATTTTGAAAAAAGTTACCAATTAAAAGAAAAAAAATATTTTTTCTTTCTATTCTCGCTATTTGCTGTTGCATAAAAAAAGATAAAGCATTGAGTTTTTAATCTATCATAAAAGTTTATAATACGAATTTTAACTTATAAGGGTTTACAATAATTTTAATGTTTATGCTACCTAAAAAATTTATGCTATCTAAAAGTTTATGCTACCTAAAAGTTTATTACGAGGAGTTCCTCTATTTTTATAATTTTAAAATTTTAATATATGTGACCGGGAATGGGTTTCGGTGTTTTGTAGAAGGGTACTAGAAAGAGAGTGATCGATTTTCCGGGATATGATGGTTTTGTTTTAGACCAAATAATGGAACGCAAGATATGGGAGCTGCAAATCTTCGAAGAAGCTTAACCTCACTTCACACAAAGGTCGAAGCATTAATTTGGGCGATGAGATGTATGATCGGCCAAGACAAGAGAGAAGTAGCTTTCCTTACAGACTGCTCCGATCTGGTGAAGATGGTGTCTTCCCCGCACGAGTGGCCAGCGTTTGCAACATACCTAGATGCGATTCAGAGTGACAAGGAAGAGTTCGACGTATTTTCTTTATCTTTAGTTTCTCGAAATGCAAATGTGAAAACGGATAACCTGGGTCGAACTGTTCGTATCCAGCCGCATCTAATCACCTATGTAAACAATTTTCCCCAATAATGGTTTGCTTGAGCCAATCTAATATAACTGTTGACAAAAAAAAATGTATGCGACCGTAAAAACGGTTACAATTAACGTATAAGAATTATATTACGTATTATTTTTAACTTCATAAAATTAATATGCATTTTTTTTAGATGAAAAATGAAACTGAAAAAATTGACGAATCGGAAAGTATTTTTTACAGAAAACCTTAATAATATTTTTTTCCTCCACTTTCGGTTCGATTGGTAACCAAAAGCTGTTAGCTGTTAGCTTTTCCAGAATAGTGCAAAGCTGTACGAGAAAGCTGTACAAAAATCTGAGAATAAAACTTTTAGTAACGCTTTTGGTAAAGCTTTTGTGATTGGTAACTGTCAAAACTGTATACTTTGTACTCCCTCTGTTTCAGAATATATGATGTTTTAGAGTTTTTATTTTGTTTCAAAATATATGATGTTTTGCACTTTCTATGCAGTTTTAAATGTATTTGATATTTTATGGCTGTTTGTATTCTACAGTCTTTTCTCTAATTGGTTGAATTTTTAAAACCAAATATTAAATGATAGTTTTAAAAAAGCAAAATAAATTTTCTTAAAATGTGTGATTTCAAACAAAACTTCATATATTTTGAAACAGAGGGAGTAACGCTTTGTATCGCTTTGTAAAATGGTACCAATCAATGCCTCCATCTTTTTCATTTCAGCTTTATTACTCCAACAATTACCAATCAGAAAAAAAAAAAAAATTCATTTATTTTTCTCTGGGTCCAAGGGAAAATAGTGAAAATACGTTTCGTTTAACGAGAGAGATGAACTTTTTAAACGAAATTAAAAATAAAAAATAAAGCGCGTGAGATACATACAGTTGTGGTACAAGTGAGAGACGTAGCTAAAAAAAACCAAACCACATTTCTGCCATCGAAGAAGACACGCTTACCTAACTAAACTAAACAAACAATCCTGTATAAAAAATCTCTCTTCCTCCACTCTCTCAAAAATATCTCCCATTTACAGTTATACCCTTCTCCTTCCCAATTCTCTCATTTTCCTCCCAACATTTCATTTCCCTTCCCTTCTAGATCTCAGATATCACCATGGGAGTCACTGTTCTTCATCCTCATGATTGTTCTCATAAAAACTCGGTAACAAATCGCCGTCGCCGGAGTCCGCCACGTCATCGAACCCCGATCTCTCATCCTCCTCCGCCTCCTCTCAACAACACCAATCCGGTACGAATTCTGAAATGTGCCGAAGATATCACCGTTAAGATACCAATTGAAAAGCCAGATCTGAAACCTAACCGTCAAATCGGTTCAGATCCGGTTAAGATTTCGGATCCGATTAGAATTCCAAACCGGAAACTGATGCCGGCTTTGTTTTACGCTGGTCCAGTCACATCAACCTCTCCGCCGCCTAGCGAAGTCCCTTTACCGGCGTTCTTCGCTAAGAAAAACGTCTCCGATGCAACTAATGATCTCATCAGAATCCTGCGTTTGGATATCGCATGATTCATTTCTTTCTCCGATCATCTAAATCCACCTTAAACCGACGAAAATGTCCGGTTCTCCGATCATCCAAATCCACCTTAAACCAACGAAAATGTCCGGTTCTCCGATCGTTTAAACCGGTCCGATCTCGCATTCTCTGATCGTCGGGATTTAAAAGAGCTCTAGAGACATCTTTTGTTATGAAACGTTTTTTCGAATTCTTCTTTTATTTTTTCAAGGGGAAGATTCGAAGGAATCTTGTTAAACAAGTCTTTAGTTTCGCTTCTAGGGTTTAGTATGTAGTAATATGTGAATAGGCTTAAGCAGTTAAGCATTTCATTGTCTCTTTGTAGGTTCTCTTTTGAATAAAGTTTTGGCTTGTAATGTTTTTTTCTTAGAGTTTTCATAATAATAATCTGTTAAGTGTGATTTAGGTTTGAAGTAGAGAAATGTAATCTTCTAAGTATTTCTTATTGGAAATAGCTCTTTATGTGTTTGATATTTTCCTCTTGTTGATCATCATTTGAATTTTAATGAGATTTTTGTAGATTATACTGTGTGAGTTGGATTACAAAGAAAAGTAAAGTGGTTGCTAGTTATTGATTTAGTTTTTTTTTTTTGTGTGTGTGCGCAAAAACAAGAATGTAAGTTTGTGATCACCTTCATCTTCCAAATATTTTATGGTCATGCTTCATGCGGGATAAAGTACTGAGAATGAAGTGGGTTTAGGATTTCAATTTCGTGATTGAACATTTTATGGATTTAACGATGTTTTAAAGAAATTGTTAATTGAATTGCATAATATAGGGTTTACATAGTTTAAAAGTTGACCAATAAAATGAATTACTCTTTTTACTGGAAGATTTTCAAAAGTTTGTGAAGTTTCCAAGTTCGAACCAAAGCTTTTGTGAACATATGAAAAACTTTTGAATTTAATTTTTTGGACATTTTTTTAAAACCCAAACCGAAAAACTTATTATGGTCTTGTGAGACATGTCAAATTTATGAGAGATATATCTAGATTCGAGTACTGGGAAGAATGCACGGCTAAAAAAATACACAAGCAACATCTAAACGTAATTGGGCTACAATATCCAAGTGACAAAGCCCATTTAGGCCCAATAATACAGTTCTATAAATTCACTCAAAAAGAAAAAGTGAACTTGAAAGTTTTTTTTTTCCCACAGGCTTATCAATTCCTCTATGAATTTTAAAAAAATTTTATTTTTTACTTATGGATGACGGCTACAAGTAGAAAACCCAATAACAAAATCTTATAGAAAACTATTTTCATTCTCAAAGTAGATGTGTTTTTTTTTTCATTTCACTAGTTAAGTTTCTTGTTCTTTGGTAAATCTTTTGATGGTGAGGTTGAAGTTATGTTTTATTGATTTTTTGTTTTTATAGTCCATTTAGATTAAAATGTTTGTTTTTTGTATATATTTTACATGTGGAAATATTTATTTTATTGTAATTACTACTGGATTCATTTGACTAATAAAAAATGGTTACTGTTAGTAAATATAGAAGTCTGACCCAAGAAAACCCAATAAACGACGAGGACACTAAATGAGACCAACAAAAAAAAAATCTTGGAAGGGAAATAATTAGTAATGACGGTGACTGAATGGATATTTCCACAAAATTATGTCAATTTTGCTATTTCTCCGCGAAAGGTTTTATAATGCATGACACAAATCTTAAACAGAAAGGTAATTGTAACGCATTGAAACTTTTTTTTGTACTAAGTATTATCTTCAAGATTCCTAAAACACCAGCGTTGTAGGACAAACATCAAACGAACATCCCTTAATATCAAGAACGAATAGTGGATTACTCCGTCATTGCTTCTCTTGTACTCAAACTATAGGTTGGAGTGATCAAACGTCGTTGACTCGTTGGTGTGACGAATCCGTTATCTATATCGCTGAACATACTCCAGTTTGGTTGTACACAAGAGATATCAATATGTAAAATATCATATTTTGATTGTCTCTAGTCTCTACAATTTTTTTTTAATCAAAAATAAATATATGTTTTGTTTATTCAAATCTAGTAGTAATATTTTGAAAACATAGTTTTTAAGTGATAATCACAATAAATTTACAAAACAAAAAAAAAACATTATTATATCAGATTTTCTATATAAATGTGCACAACTAAGCGTATACACATAGTTCTGTAAGTGTGATGGTTTATGAGAAAAAATAGTAGATTATTTTACTTAATAATAATAATGCAACTCATCAATTAAATATAAAATTTCAATTCATTTTTTCCTAATTTTTGCTTAATTTTTGCTTAAGTTTTTCTTTATTAAAACCTTCATTTCGTTTGTTTTCGTGCTATTTTATTGTGTTATATGTAATCAATGTTTCTTTTTTTAAAAGTTTATATATTTAATCAATGTTAAAAACAAATATATAATGATCTATATATATATATTCCAAGTACAAATATGAAATAAATCCTAGAGTTGGAATGTATTTACAAGAAATGTCATTGACTTTAATTCTCAAAATTTGAAAAATTTAATAAAAGATATTAACAAAACTATTTAGATCCTAAATTATCTCTTAAACTTTATCTTTCCATATCTATATTCGCTTATTTTCTAATTGCCATTTAAAAAAAAACAATTAATGTAAATAACAATCGTTTAAAGCTAATCTATAGATAACGTGTTTCCAAAAATCTTATATATTAAAGGAGAAGTCGAAAGTGCTCACGTTCGCTCTCAGAATATGAGCAGTCGTTTTTGCCCCCCTCCCTTTAATGAGATTAGATTAGTGAAATTTCCATTTTATTAACAAAAAAAAATCGAAATTGTGAAAAAAGGAAACATATCGTTTTCGTTTCTTCAACCCTAATTCGCTTATTCGCTTATTGGGTTTATATTTTTACGAAAAAGGCTCGGTATAATTTACACCGTCATATGTAAAACCCTAAAACCTTATGCTGGAAATTCCTATAAATATATGATGCCTCCCTTGAAAATCAAACATCACCGCTGACTTTTTATGCATAGCAATTATGGTTTATAGTTCTTTTTTGTACCTCAAATTTGGTCCTTTCTATGATGCATCGTCGTCGGGTTTTTTTTCTCCTTTTTATGTTATGATCACTTGGAAAGTAAGATCTCAAAGATCTTTGCCAATTTGTGATGAGTTGTTTACGCGAGATTTATAGCTTGGTCGATTACATGTTTTGATTTTCGTAGCTGTTTGGTTTTATATGCATGATAATTCTCATGTTTTTGATTATCACTTTTTTCTTTTCTCAGGTACAAGGATAAACTTTTTGGATTGTGGACTTGCGAACGAAGCTCAAATCAAAGTAAGATCTCATAGATCTTTGCCAATTGTTGATCAACTTCTTAAACGAGATTTATATTTTAATCGATTACATGTTTTGCTTTTCATAATTGTTTGTTTTTATATGCGTGTTGATTTAATTAATAAAATCTCCGAAAGATATTAGGGTTTGTTACATCCTGCGAAAAGGTAGTCTCTTATCAAACTATATTTTCTATTTATCGTGAATTTATTTATTTGCTCTTCTTTTTTGCTGCTATAAACCCTAGCGTATATATATTTTTCTTCCAAAACACATTAAATATGTTTTGAAATTCAGGGACAAATCATGGGTCGTATCCACGAGCGGCTCTTCAAGATGAGATCATGAGCGAGATTGCAGAGGTAACATGCTTCTTTTTTTGAACCCTTTTAGATTCGTTAGCTAAACACTTTTTTTTTCCGTTAGCTAAACATGTTCATTAGACAGAAACGTACTTGATCTTCTTATTGTCTATGTTCATGATTTTCCAATATTCATGGTTTTGACCAGGTTGTTAACAAAGAGACGTTTGTTTTCATTGATCATTAAAGATTACGAACATTATTCAAAAATTTAGTCTTCAACTCCTGTTTGAGGAATTGCCTCTAAAGCAATGAATTGCATTTAGGTTTGTTTGATCTATTTATTGATTTTATTCGCAGGATGAGCTTTGAAATAACTCAGGATATAGCTTTCTTCAACTCTCATTGCTTCCAGTGTCTCATCCATCAAAAGACAACATATGTCTCTCTTATCTTTTGGAGCTGTCACGGCCTTCGCTTTTGGACTCACGAATACCAGTTTCAAATACAACAGATTCGTAGCTCGATCCCTAAAATTTTCTCTAAGATTCATAGCTAAAGCTGTAAATTTGCCTTTTTGACTTCCACCGCTGTTTCAAATACATCAGTTTAATTCGTACGTTAGACCGTAGTACATACATCTTCTTTATTATTTATTGTTATGATGTGGTTTTAAATAAGATGGTTTTAGCTGATTCAAATTGTATTAATGGAAACCTACATAAACAATAATTTTTTGGAATATCTCTGTTTCTGTGTAGTTAGACCTACTCTATTCTTTTTAAATAAACATGGTTATTTTTTATTCGATGATTTTTTGATTATTTGTTTTTGATCTTCGACTAGAAAAGGAGAAGGCAAGAGATTTTCTTCTTTTTTATTTGCATGATTCAGGAAGACCAATAAACCTCAAGAATAATTCCACTACGAAAAGATCACTCCAAGAAATTCGTTTGTTTTCTCCAACTCTGCTCTTTGATTAGCGAAAAACAAAGATATGTGGTCAATGGAGTCTTTTATATGACATGTTCGGAAATCAGTCCTACCACTCGATCTCATATTATCTCCTGTCCTTTTATTCCTCAAGGAAAGGCATTAACAACAGGCCCTACCTGCCAAAACTGGTTGGTCGTGATCAAATTCGGTGGTAACTCAAGAGTTGTGAAGATGGTAGCCTCCCCATTGACCAGACTCGCGGATAACACGGTTCACATGGAAGGTAAGGCTACTACGTGAACTGGATGCCGTATCAACTCACGGAAGAGGTATAGGCCTGGAATTGGCCACTTGAGTTGGTTAAGGCGACGAGCGCTTGCATCCCAACCATCTGAGTACTACTTGGGTTAAGTCCCCAAGCAATCCAAGAAGAAGAAGAGGTTCGATGGTGGTGAAAGGCGATGGTAACGGTATCGTTTGGTTTGTTGTTGGAGAAAAGAACCTAAGGTCGAAGCTCAGAGTAATCGTCTTTTGGCGAAGGCGAGTTTATTGGAGAAACTGTGTGAGTCACAACCAAACCGATAAGAAAAAAATGTTGCCAACACGGGGAACAGAGCTCGCTTTGGAGATTGTGTTCGGAGATATATAGAAACGCAAACACTGATGCCTTTTTAAAGGCTACGAAAGTTGGAAGTTCTTTGTTGACTTTTTTTGCCCATTTTGTATCTTTTTTTTTCTAGATGTGATATAATATAAGCATAACATTCATATTTCTCAAATTTAAGGTTCTGATTAAGAACATTATTATAGTATGAATAAATTTTTGAGACAGATCTCCATTTTCTGTAAAACAAAAGTCTTGTGGAATACACATGCTTTTTACTTCTCGGATTAGTTTACCAGTTTGATGACTATAGATTGACGAAACTTGACTTGTGCTTCAAGTTACCTAATGCAGTCAAGAATATTGATGTTCCTAAGATGATTTTCATTTTAAAGGTTTGGATTTGGAGCTTTCAGGAAAAAATTACATGGTGGTGGATTCAATCACCGGCGTTTTGGTTTTTTGCCATGGGAAGTTCTATCGGGATGTCTGTTTTTGAAAATGTTCAGCAGCTGAATTTTAATGTACTTCATGATCTTGAGAAAGAAACGGTGTCATGTGTTCCCACTAAATGTGGAAAATTGTAGATTTTAATTGTTTGTTTTTCTTTCGTTATAAATAAACTTTTTACTTTGTGACAATGTCAAATGTCTCAATAATTATACACCAGTAGATATATATTTCCAAGAAAATATAAAATAATGTTTTGTGTTTTTTTTGTATGAAAATGAGGACAACAAACGGAAGCTATCCTTGCAAAAAAAAAAAAAAAATCATATTAATTTGCATATTGATAAACAATTATTTGAACCTAACTAAAAATTAAGTAATTATATATGTTTCCATGTGTCCGTGAGACCACGATGATAATCACATGTGCTTGGTTTTTTTTTTTTTATTTGTCATTATGTGTTTGAGTTTAAGCTGCAGAAACTTCTAAATGTAGTAACATTGTAACAAAAAGAAGTTTATCTTTTCTTATCAAGTTTTTTTTAAAAAAATTTACATATAGTGTGATAAATTTATTTTATACTTAATTATCAGAATGATAAATTTTTAAATTATCCGAGATGATAAAATATTCAGATTATTATCTGATATGAAAATATGTAAATTAAGATTAAGATTTTGACAAAAAAATATATTAAGATTAAATTTGGAGAATATACAAATTGGTAATTGTTATCTTTCCGAAATATATAAAAATTCAGCATTACATTGAAATTGTTATTTCATATATATATATATACGGCATAAAAATGGGAAAAATGAAGAACAAAGGGTAATTAATTAATGTATAATGGTGATTAACTTTTCTCGACACTATAGATCTTGGTTAATTTTTTTTAACATGGAATAGTGATGAGTAAAGCTATTTTCTAATTTTTGGGTCGATAATATATTTTAAAAATTAATAAAACAATTCTTTAAACTTTATGTAGATAATTAATAAATATAAAATTTATACTATTTTTAGGTAGATATTATAAAAAAAATAATTTCTCTGATCTCTTTATTTTTTATCCATATATTCTAAGAAAGTAAGGAAATTTTCTTAGATTATTATATTTTAACATGGATAAAAATGAAAATGGCAGTTTTACCAATATTAGTTGATAAGATAACTATGTGATTTAAAAATATATAAAACTTCCTTTTTTTTGTAGTTATTATCATCAAAAAAATAAAAAACCTAAAGTGTACCGCCTCTTAGCTTAATATAAATATTTTGCATGTTTCTACTTACGGTTCATAGCTAAACCCTACTTTTTTACATTGTTTTTTTATATATATATTATTATAGTTTTATAGTTGTGATGTTTTTTTTTATGATTGTAGGTTTTGGATGCGTGAAAGCAACCACGATGAACGAGATTTGGGTGATGTTTCAATTGATTGACAGGGGACTGTTAAATATAGGTAGGGTTTATGAAGTAGGAGTTAGGGTTTAGTGTTTTATATTTAGACGAAGTTAAATATCTGTTTGGATTTACTCGGTAGGAATTATGGTTTAGTGTAATACCTTTAGACAAATTTAAATATCAGATTGGGTTTATAAGGCAAGGGTTAGGGTTTAGGCTTGATATCGCTCTTTTATATTGTAACCATATAGATACGAACATCTGGATATGTTTGGAGTTTACATTACCACATGGTTGACTTATATAAGACAATCATGTAAACTTATATGTTTAGTTCACTATCTAAACAAACAGATTCAAACAATGGGAAACCTCATTAGACTATATTAAAATGATTTATGACTTAACTTATAATGTTTGGGTTTATATGGTAGGGGTTAGGGTATAGTGTTTTACATTTAGACGAAGTTAAATATCAGTTTGGGTTTAAAAGGTAGGAGTTAGGGTATAGTGTTATACAGTTAGACGAAGTTAAATATCGGTTTGAGTTTATAAGGTAGAAGTTAGGTTTTGGTGTTACCCATTTAGACGAATTTGAATAACTAAATTGGGTTTATAAGGTAGGGGTTAGGGTTTAGAGGCCTCATGAATATAAAAGTGGTGCTAAGTAATTTGCTAGGTTAGCCGTATAGATCGAAAAAGTAGCACACTCTTTTTCAATCCAAGAGAGTAACGTTTACTCTGTTTCGGCGTACAAGAATATAAGAGATCATGTTCTTTAGATCTGTTGTGTGTGTTAGAAATCTCCGGTGACAAGTTAAAGTAGTTTAGGTTTTGTGTAAATCCAATTAAGAGAGTTGTAACTTCTTAATTAGATTTCTAATAAATGTATAAGCTCTAATGCTAAGTTTTGGGGAATCGTTCTTGTGTTCATCTGGACTTTCATTTGGTATCAGAGCAGGCATTTGAACAAAGTTGTATCTTAACAACAGGTGAAGATCTTGCGGAAATGATGGACTTTCCCAAGCAATTTGTAACTGTAAGACGTCCACTCATTTGTTGACTTGGAGTAGATGCATGGACTGCAAGAAATCTAGGATGGGATCCTCCGATTGTGTAGTCTAAAAATGGAAAAACTACTCTAAAACCAGATGGAAAATGGAATGATGCTGGGAACAGCATTGCTACAGTAAACTCAACAGCACTATCTCTGATTTTTAATTCGGTTAGTGAAAACCAGTTCAAACATACTTTCATATCGCTTTGAAACTATTGCTATGAAGAAACTATTGAAGAATGCATTGGAAAACTGTCAGCAATAGAAGGTGAAGCTCAAAATCTTGGTAAGAAATACAAAGATGAAACAAATGTTGAAAAAGCTTCTAAGATGTTTACCTTGAAGGTTTGAGAGCAAGAAGACGGCTATGGGAACCTCTTCGAATACGAATACTATTGAGTTCGAAGAAGTAGTAGGAATGATGTAGGCGTATGAGATGGATATTATTGCTGGACAGAGTAATGCTCTAAGAGGAATGCACTTACTGCATCCAGTGAAAAAATGAGATTCAAGAGCTAAAGGATGAGATAAGTATGATGGCAAAATAATTCAGCCGAGCCTTGGAAGTGTGGTTTGGAGGAGGAAAAAAAACAGAGCTGTCACACAAGAGTTGATTGATACTCGGAAAAAGATACACATGATGAATAGTGGGGAAAAGGATTTGGATAGCATCTTAGCATCTAGGAGAGTTGGAAAATCTAATTTCAGATTTGGCTACCATGGAGGTGAGCATAAGTGGGAAGACCAAGTTTTTTCCAAGTAATGGTGTACATGCAGGTCGTTATCAGTCTGTATCTCGAAAATACACTGAAGTTTTTCCAGCAAGACGTCTGCATTAGAATCAGAACCATTGTCATAGATCACTGACTTGGTATGTATGTTACTATTGTGGTCGTCATAGTCACATAAAGAAATACTGCTACATATATATGAAGCTAAACTGAAGAAGCTAATGAAATTGGGAAGGTTTTATCCACATCAAAGAAGAGAGTCTAAAGCCTATGTTGAAAATCCGATATGTACTACCATGTTGCGTATATCTCAACTGAAACAAGTATGTCTAAGCCTTGGTATTTTGATATTGAAGCTTCTAGACATATGAGGAAGAATCAAGCTAATCTCAACAGTTACACTAAAGTAAAAGAGAGCAAAGTCACGTTTGGTGGTGGAGCAAAAGGGAAGATTAAAGGGAAAAGAGACCTAACTGAAGCTGAAAACCCTGAACTCACCAATGTGTATTTTGTTGAAGGGTTAACAACCAACCTAATCAGTGTAAGTCAGTTGTGTGATGAAGGCTTAACAATGAGCTTCAATAAAATGAAATGATGGACTACAGATGAGAAGAACCACAATGCTCTCTCGAGATTCCGTACTAGAAACAATTGTTACATGTGGCAAGAACCTGAAACATGTTTTAGAGCTTAGAAGGATGATTCGGTATTGTGACATCAACAACTTGGACATATGAATGCTAGAAGTCTCTGAAAGCTAGAGATGAAGATATCAACGACTTGGACACCTTAAATAGAGGCAATGCGAAGTGTTTTTGCTGGTAGAGATGAAGATATTTAGTTCTTGACAATCAAAGACGAGATCAAAAAATTATCTCTCACATTTACGTATTGATTATTGCATTATGGTTTTTAGCATTACTATACTTTTGCTTATGTTAGGGTTTTGAATATTTCATCGTTTTTTTAATAGTAATTTATATATATATATATATATATATATATATATATATATTATGTTTTCATAACGATAAAGAAATTTTTGGATTTAATCGATAGGTCTTTATTTTATATGAGCTTGAAAGATTTAGACGTATAAGGGGATGGAGGTTCTTGGCCGAGATTCCTATTGGTACGTTTTCGTTTGCTTCCTTTTATTTTTGTGGTTTTAATGTAAATATGGGTTAGCTAACAAATTAAATCCCTAAAACTTAGATACGGTGGGATTTGTCGTCCATATTGGCGGTCTTAAAAGAATCCTTTACGTTTGTGGGCAATTGAATAAGGATAATGGATGTAACTGTGTTTATTTCATATTAAAAAATTTTAAGTAAGTTTCCTTTCAATTTTGCATGCCAGTATTTTCGTATATATGTCGTTTTATTTTGGTTTGTAAATTAAAAGGAATTGAAATTGAGATGTTGCATGGTGGGAGATTTAGCCGATTATTTTATGAGATTGTGGGTTAACAGAGAATACGATCGTTCATACCGTCGTGATCTTGTGTTTTGTGTTTTAAGGTTTTGGCGGGTTGATGAATATAAAGATATTGATAGATATTTCTTTATAATATTAAAAAATAAAAAACTTAAGGCAGCTAATATGTTATATGATCTTATCGAATTGTATATTTTTTAGGGAAACTATGTCTCATGAATAGAGGTGGATGTTCAATGTTTTACCTTGACCCAGAGTTTTACGATCTTGAAGAGATCAAAGAACGGTAATATTCAGAGTTTATCATGATACATTAATTGGATGTTCGCATTTGTTTCAGTTCATAACCTAGAAAGTTTTCCATACATAGTACACTCTCGACGGCTTTTGCTTGGGTTGCGAGGATACAAGATATTCATAGGAAAATGTCTGTGTCTACTTCGTCATAAAGAATCATAGGTGAGTTTATTTTTCAATTTGTATGCCAGAATTCATTTATTTTATGACGTTTAGTTCTGGTTTGAAAATTAATAGGGGATTGAGATTGAGATGTTTCGCGATAGGAGATTTAGCCGATTATTTTATGAGAGTATGGGTAAACCGAGAATATGGTCATTCGTACCTTCGTGATCCTGTATTTTGTGTTTTGAGGTTTTGGCATGTTGAAGAGTATAAATGTATTGATTTATATATATTCATCGTATTTTCCAATAACCAAAATTTAACCGGTTATTATCTTATTTTCTCTCATCGGATTGAATATTTTACAGGAAAACCATGTCTCATGAATAGGGTTGGATGCTCTAGATTTTATCTTGACCCGGAGTTTGATGAACTTGAGGAAATCAAAGAACGGTAATATTCGGTATTTCTAATCATATATTTGTTGCATATACGTAATTCATATGTTTAATGATCTATTACAATTTTATATATAGTACACTCTCCACCGCTTATGCTTGGGCCGCTACGAATTCAAGATGTTCCGATTTGGATGATTGAGTCATCATGGAATTTTCTACAAATATTATCAATGAGTCTTGTGTTGTTATGGGTTTTAAGGAATGTATAATTACTTATTTTTAGAGACAGTATGCTTCATCTTTTGTAATATTATGGTCGAATTTTGAAATCTCATAACTAAAATTTTTATCATCAAAATTTCAATGTTTCCCGTAGTTTTACAATCTTGAAGAGATCAAGGAACGGTAATATGCATGGTTTATCATTATATATAAGATTGGATGTTCGCATTTGTTTCGGATAATAACCTAGCAAGTTTTCTATACATATTACACTCTCGATGGCTTTTACTTGGGCTACAAAGAATGCAATATATTCAGAGTTGGATGATTGAATGGGTCATGGAGAAGTTTAAAAAAATGTTTGATTAGTTTGGTGTTCTTATGAGCTATAATTGATGGATAAATCATTTATACTATACACGTTATGTTTGAAATTTGTAATAAGTCGATCGTATTTTAAAGTCAGTAAACCATTTTTAATTTTCATAATTTGAATTTTTTTTTTGGAAAATCAACTTACCGCGCAAGGCGCGGGTAACTACCCTAGTTGTAACTAAAATCAATATTGTTTCTATATCAATTTTTGGCCATAAATCGATTACATATCTATGATATCCCAACTAAGTACTAATCAATAACAAAAAATATATTGCATATTCCTTTAAACTAAATGATTTCCAAAAATTTATTCCAAATATGTTATGGTTTCTAAGATACTATGCTTGCTCACCAAGATCTTCAAAAACTAACTTACACGACTATAAATACTCCCTACCATTATAAACTATAAGTATAAAACATAAGAAAAAAAATATTTGTTTCGTACCACGGGTCAAAACAAAATGATAAATTACTTAGATAAAAAAAAATAATTAGAATTAAAAAACCAAATAAACTGAAAATTATTATCTAAAATACAATAACTAAAAATTTGTCATACGGTGTACCCGCAGTATACAATTTCATGATTTTGATGGGTCAGGTCTAGAGGTGTCAAGCGGGCCGATAGTCCGCGGGCTTTGTCCAAGTAGCCCACAGCGGGGCGGGCTTGGACATCATTTTTCATGCCCATAAAATAGCGGGCCTCGCGGACAAGCCCAGGCGGATTGCGAGTTTTTGCGGGTTTTGTCCGCGGATTTGCGGGCCGGCCCGCGGACTACAAATATTTAATAAAAATAAATAATTAATATAAATAAATAAATATTTTTACATAATTCTAAAAATATATATGTGAAATATATGAACATATAACAAAATTTAATGTATAAAATTATAAGATTTACAAAAAAATTAATTCTAAAAGTTTTTTTTATTGAAAAATTGTTAATTTCAAATTTTAAAAATTAATTTTATTTTTTAATTATTTTTAAAATATTTAAAACTAAGCCCGCGGGCCGACCCGCTAACCCGTTGGGCTTAGCGGGGCGGGCCTGGATATATTATTTTTGCCCGCGGTCTCATAAATTTAAATGTTCATCGCGGGCCGGCCCATATGGACGCGGGACGGCCCGTTTGACACCTCTAGTCAGAATGTTCTTCTGTTAACTCCGGCATTGATGTGTAACTAATGTAGTTTTGTCTAGGGTTCGATTTGGTTACTTGATTATGTGATTATGTTTTTTTTTTTGTTTTTTTGCAAAGGGTACATACAAAGTATATAGTAATACAGTATACACTTTATTTTGTCAAATCTTAATAAAATTAAGCTATAAAGCGGAAGCTTCTCTGTTTATCAAATTCAATATGTATAATTTTATAAAGTTAAGCTAAAAATCGAGATTGAAGTTATTGTTCACACTCAATCAAGATGTCATCTACGACAAAAGTTATGAAATTGAGGTGGAGATAACGCCATGGTTTATAAGTTAAAACATATTCAGTTATATATGATTGGAAGACTCTTCAAGCATCCAGTCTAGTCTAGTTTACTTACCATGTACCATGCTTTTATGAAAATTTGATTGTTTTTTTTTTTGTGTGTGTTTAGATTTTTTTTAACAATTGTAGTTTGGTAGATGAAATTTTTTATTCTGAATTTTTTTTCTTATGATCATATTCATGTTCATTCATGTAATTATGTGCTTTGTTTTGTCTCAACGTGATAGGAGCTCTACTTATTTCTATGTTTTAGTCTATATATAATAATCTGGCAATTTCTATGGCGTTTCACTGATTAGACTCTTCTTCTCCTTAATTAGATACTTCTTGTTCCGTTATTAAATTCACTAGAAGAGGACTAAGGATTGCTAAGAATGGTTCATGGCACATAAATGAGACATTTTCAGTTAGAAACTCTCTATAGATCTCATAATCTAGGATGTATCGTAATGCGGCGGCAGTGTTGAAGCCATAGAACATATGTGGAGGCTTTGCTAGAAGATTCGTTCCTAGGCGATATGGAGCGCAGTTACTACAAAGATCCCAGACGGAAAGAGGAGAATAGTGATCGTCCAACCCACAAAAAAGTCGCATTCCACTTACCATGTCAGAGGCAACAAAGCACCAACACAAAAGATGATTAAATTGATCTTTGATATAACCCATTATATGGCGCAATGAAGCTCTTCTCACTAATTTGGTCAAGTTCTGTAGAAAAATTCATGTGTATAGAATAGTACAAACTAAAAATTTTTATAAAACATATTGAATCAATGATTTGCATTTATTTGGATATATACTTTTAAATTTTACTAAGATTTGATGGAATTTACAGATTTAAAAAATTTGAATTTTTGTAGAATAATCGTTACAAATATTAGTGGATGATTAGTATAAATTAAAAAACTTATACAATTATACGTTCACTATAACATTTAACCATTTATTTGTTTTTCTAACCTAAAGAAAATAATAGTTTTTTAAAAATTCTTCCGCTTCATTATTAATTCTCTATGTAAAAATAGTCATTAACCATTATATCTAAGTACTGATTTTAATTCTATTGTTCTTGATAAATATATATAAACAAAAATAAGAATATTGGTTTATGATATATGGTGATATTCTATTAGATTATTGACATGTTGATGTGGACATTCTAGATGGAAAAGATAACTCTCTTAAAACAATACTATTAAGACCCCATAAATCATTCATTATAACAATATATAATTCAAAAATGGTAGATTATTATTATTTATATAGTAACTATAAACAAATATCTAGTAAGTTATAACACTATAGATAACAAAAAATTTGTATTTTAAACTAAACTATAGTATACGTCTATATTTTAGTAGTCATTTGAAATTTTTATTGTATTTTTAAATTACTCACTATTATTTCATATAACACGTGATATATTAATATTTATTTAAAATAGATAAATATGTTAATATTTCCAGGAAATATGAATATCTTGTTATTATATATATATAAAAATCTTATAGCCTTCCATTTCAGTTCAATTATTTTGTTCACCCAAATTATATTTGATGTTACCTTATTATTTTAAAAAATGATAGTTCTTAAACATTTTTAGTTTTATATTTTTAATAAGTTAATTTTATTTGTAATCATATGATAAATTTCATCAAGAATCCTTTTGTCCATCTTAAATAACATTTATTTTTAAAGGAATCTTTATTGTTAATTTTTTTATTCTTAATTATATATCTAGGGAATAAGTTTATACTTTTAGTCATATACTAGGTGAATACCTACGCTACATGTGGGTTGTTGTTTTGAAAACTGTTAAAAATAAATCATACTGTTCTTTGTTGCTAATTTATGTAGTTACAATTTTTATGGTTAGATTTATTTTTGACTCGAAATATCAATTATACATTTTGCATACATAAATCTAATTATCTATATACCTAAGATTCTAATTTTTTCACTATCATAAATACATACAACAACAATATATGATATATTGATACAATGGTATGTAATTATGTTACTTATATAGTTTGAAACTTGTCTAACAATTCTCTGTTCTATGTAGAATGTATAGAACATATGTAATGTAGAGTGTATAGAACCTAAAATTCATAGAACATATAGAATGTAGAGTGTATAGAAATATAATATACATTTTTTTAGAACACATACAAAATGTAGAAGGCGTATTCTAAACTTAGCCGAACGAATTTTGATCGATCAAAAGTGTACCTATTTTGCAACCACATCGAGAAGCCGTCAGAGACTCCACCTCCCATAAAACCCTATGTCGCACCTGAACTTGAATGTGCCCTGAAAGACCTCCTTAAACTTTACGAGAAACAGAAGAAAGCAAATGTCACAATAGAGGATGCCGCTTCTGCCGGTTATAAGTCGTTGTAGGCGGTCTCTCCAAAGAATCCGGCGGTCTCTGCTCGGACCTTCTAAAGGTCTGTGGTTTGTATATGGTCTACCTTGTGAATCTTAAGTACATCAAATGCAGCTAGCTTACTTGTAAATTCGATATCATAAATCCTGAAATCAAGTAAACATTTTCAGTTATGATAGGGGATTGCCATATTCCTTACATGGCTAAGTGGCAAGAGTTGGAGGTAAGACTAAAAAAGAATCAGACAATTGATAAACTGATTAAGTTTTAGCTGTCTTGTCTTAGGTGAGATTGTTAGTTTTGTTTTAACAATAGAACTTCGTTTGTTTTTCAGAAAATGTATTTATTGGAAACTATTTATGAGGTTCTAAGATAAGTTTCTTATGATTCAGATTTCAGGATAATGAGGTTCGTTTATTAATATGATTAGTTTTATATTCAAATTTTAATACATTTTGTTTGTCTTTGAGAATCCTGCAAATAGGTAAGTAAGAATTAAGAGAGATTGGAGAGAGAGACGTGGTGAGATTTTTAATAAAAAAAATGTGTTAAAGAATATCACTAGTAATACTTTTATTTTGTATTTACTAGATTAAAGTCCGCGCTACGCAGCGGGATATGTTTCTATAAAATAATTTTGTCTCAATATAAGTATAATTGAAAAAAAATTAAAATGCTCTTAACATTTGATATCTTGCATTTGCTCATATTTTAGAAAATTTTACTTTATTATATTATTTATTAATGTATACATTAATAAACATGTTATATATTATTTGTACAAAATAAATGTACCGTATAACCTATGTTATATATTAATTTTACAAAATAATTGATTGAACTCACACATAATTTGTTTGTTTGTTGATATAAATTCACACATAATAGTTCTAATTCATATTATTTGTAATAAACAAACTAAATTTTTTTTCTTATGAACTTCAATCTAATAATTTTTTAAAAAAATCCAAGGATAACTTCAATTTTAAAAAAAAAAATTAATTTCATTCATCAATTTAAATTCTAGTGCTAAATTTCATAATATTGGTTTCATCATTAATTATAGGATTTAATAAATAAAATATTATTTATTTTTAGTTTTTTTTTCCTTTCTATATTTCACTCCATTTAAGTATGAGTGTCATGTTTCATTCTAATGAATTTATTATAACTAAATTAAATTTTCAGGAAACATATGATTTAATTTTTTTAATCTTAAGGACCAATATTTTTTAATGAAGCTTTTTGTTTTCAAAAAAACACTTAAACCTCAAATTTTAAATAAAATAAATAATGGATCAAATATAATGAACTTTATACAAATCAAATAATGAATATTATAATAAATATTATAACGACTATATAACTATCTAATGGATCAGAAAAAGCTAAATATAATGATACATATATTAAAAATGATTACAAAAATTTATTTGAGATAATAAAGAGGTAAGAAAAAATTATTTGATATATGTACTACAATAATTTATTTATTAAATATTACATAATTAAAAAACAAATACATGAATATGTTAGAAAATAATCAAACATCTAAACTAGAAAATAAAGATAGATCTTCTTAACATTATTTTCCTTGTTTTGAGATGATTAGAAATGAAATTCTTAATTCTCCATACCAGTAAACCTAAATGTTTGTTATAATTATCAAAACTTTTATTTTGTTTCTGAAAATTAAAGAATAAATGTTATAATCTAGTACGGTGTCGAAAATAAAATAAAACAACAGTGTTAGATATATGACATACTTTATAAAATAAATTTAGAATCAAATTTTTACAATGATGTTTTGTTATATTAACCCATATAGCAACATAAAAAATAGATACATGGATATAGTGGAAAAGGATGAGAAAATGACTTCTTAAATCTAAAATAGACAATGAATATAAATCTTTAAAAAAATCCAAAATAATGTAAGATACATATCATATAGTCTCTAAAATTAAAATTTAGAACTCCGCTTTTACAATGATATTAAATTTGATTTTCTTAAACCAATATAACACCAACAACCAACCAAAAAAAATCTTAAAACAAAAAAAAAAAGATTTGAGTTAAAGTGGAAGAGGATGAGAAAATGAGAGAATGAGAGAATGAAAGAATGAGTGAATGAGTGAATGAGAAAATGATTAGTTATAGGATGAGAAGTGATAGGAGTTACAATTTAAAAATTAAATTATGAGAGTTACAATTTTAAAAAAAAATTATGGGAGTTACAATTTAAAAAATCAATTACAGGAGTTACAATTTAATTTATTGTGTGTTGAATGAAATTGAGTGAAAATATAGTTAATGCATAGTTTTATGATTTCAATTTTATATTAAAGTGTGAATTAAATATATATGATTAAATGTGTTACTTATTTGTGGTTTAATTGGAAATATTTTTTTTTAAGTCTTATTGCCAAGTGGACCAATTAAGAGAGAGTAAAATTTTAGTTTTATATATATGATTAATGTTACCAACTTACCAAAAAACACAAAATGAAAAAAAAAAAAAAAGAAGGTCATATGATTATATGTGAACCACAAAACATAATAATAATAAAAAAATGGGAGACTCACAAAAATGCCCCTTTTTCAATACCCCTTTTCAAAAATACCCCCTTTGGCTGTCCATTTTTAAAAATACCCCTTTTTATGTACAAAATGACTAAATTACCCTTCTTTTAATAAAAGATATCACAAATATATAAGGAAATATAACAAAATTAGGTCCACAAAATACAAAATATTTTTTGGCGGGAAAAGTGATCCCGCAATTTTTCCCGCCAAAACACTTGTAAAAACTTGTCAAACCTTTAAAATACCTTGTAAAATTTTCCCGTAAAATTTTTTCCCGCCAAAACATTTTTTTTGCGGGAAAAGTGATTCCGCAATTTTTTTGGCGTTAAATTTTTGGCGGGAAAAATTTACAAGGTATTTTAAAGCTTTTTTACAGGCAATTTATAAGGTTTTATAATGTATTCTAAAAGGTTTTACAACGTATTTATAAGGTATTTATAAGATATTATAAGATTTTACAAGCTATTTTATAAGGTTTTACAAGTTATAAGGTTTAACAAGTTTTTTATAATGTTTTACAAGTTATAAATACCTTATAAAACCTTATAAGTACCTTGTAAAACCTTTTAAAATACATTATAAAACCTTACAAAACACTTGTAAATACTCTGTAAAACCTTTAAAATACCTTGTAAATTTTTCCCGCCAAAAAAATTGCGGTATCACTTTTCCCGCAAAAAAAAATTTTTGGCGGGAAAATTTTTTTGCGGAAAAAATTTTTACGGGAAAATTTTACAAGGTATTTTAAAGGTTTTTACAAGTGTTTTGGCGGGAAAATTGCGGGATTACTTTTCCCGCCAAAAAATATTTTGTATTTTGTGGACCTAATTTTGTTTCAAATAAGGGTAAAATGGTCATTAAAAATTAAAAGAGGACAAACTTAAAAATAGACTCTCAAAGGGGGCATTTTTGAAAAGGGGTATTGAAAAAGGGGCATTTTTAACAATTTCTCTAAAAAAAATCAAGGTAAAATACTAAACTAATAAGAGGTTGAGTAGCAAATAGTTAAACTGTAAATTTTATCATTACAATGACCATTGATAAAAAAATTAGTAAAATAAAAAGAGTATAATAAAAATAGTAATTGATACATTAGCATGATTTTTTTACTTTATTTATTTTATTTGAAAAATTCAATTAAGAGTGGTATTAATGAAGGATTTAATACACTTGATGACTTTTGATTTTTCTTTACTTAATTTTGTTAATTTTTTATTTAATTAATGCAAAATGACACATGTCATTTTCTTATGTGATGATGATGTGTCACTCATATGGAAAGAGTTAGCCAACTTTCATATATATAATTACCACACATTTAATTTTAAGTTTTGTTATACGTATATATGTTACACGTGTTTTATTTTCATTCAAGTAACTTTTATTTAAAATTGTGTATTAATTGAATACTAATGTTTAAATATTAGATGTAATTAACCACATAATTTATTATTTTGAAATGATTATAGGTAGGGTCTATAGTACTATTTTGATGATGATGTGTACACCCGGAGAGGAAACTCTGCCATTATATATATATATAGATTTTGGGTGACAATAGTTAAATCAACATCACTTTTTATCTTTTTGGTAAATCAAGAAAGGCGATTTTAAGGTTTGTTTTTTTCTCTCTAATTTGCTGTATGATTGATTATGAAACAGAAAGCCGTAACGTTCATTCGTATATTTTCTACAACTACATTTTTGGGACAGAATTAAAGGAATAGAGTCTTGTTTAGGAAAAAAAAAAGAATTTCTTTTCAAGATTCCCAGTTGGGAATATTAGCTGTAGCTTCGTTCACCATTGTCACCAATGTCACCTGCATTGTGTTTATGACCACTTAAAGATTAAGAATGTGCAAGAAAAACCAAAAAAAGAAACAAATGAGAGAAGTTTTGCTTGAAGTTATATTTATACCACGCTCTCGGGAACACCTTGTGGAGGCAATGGGAGATTTCTTGGGGGCGGTTTACTCCCGTAAGACCGTTTATCGAATCTCCATTCTCCAATCTTCCCTACCATCATCTTCCCCTGTAAATTGTAATACCAATGCAGACAAATATAAAACTAAGCTTATCTAATATCTTTATTAACTTTCTTTTATTGCTTAATTGTTGTTTCATGATTGACATACCTTCATGTCGAAATCGCAGCCGTAAGTGTAATGTATTATGAACGTGTTCTTTGTTTCGGTGTCCCAAGGAGGCTATACCAATAGATGAAACATGACTTGTTATGTTCCATAATTTTGAAACTTTTTGGTATACTAAATAAAGTTTTATTGATCAAAACCTGAATCATGAAGTCTTTGTGTAGAATGTTGCTCACGCCGTGTAACGCAGAAGAAACAGCGTATGCATACCTTATAGTATAAATCAAACATAGAGCAATTAGATAAACATTATATATATCTAGAACAAGAGGGGTCACATTAGAATAGAGAGAAATTTACATTTCAAGAACCCAACCAAAAGCTTTATCTGTTTGTGGGTCATTTTTCATAGCCAAAGAAACGTTCATCCATGTTGGAGCAATTTTCATTAATGCATTCTACAAAACCAAGAAAAGTATTAGTCATATATAGGACCATATATGCGGTCCGCGCAAAGACTTTAATTAGCTATGTGATTACTATATACCTTAGTGACAATCACTGGAGAATTCCCGATGGGATCGATTCTTGATATTGGTCCATTCTCTTTGGGGAAGAATTTGCGGAGAACCGATTCATATTTCTTCGGTTCAATGTAGAAAAAGGGAAACGCAGCCGCGAGATTGCCTCTGGCTAGGTTTGGTATTGGTTTAACTATGATATGATCAGGTTCCGCCATGAGAATGTAACTGACATGATGATCAAGAAACATAGGAAAATATATGAAAATCAAAAATGGCATTCCCCAACCTAATATGGGGGTCGGAAATCAACATACTATAACTATAGGGTATTACTAAAAATAATGTAAGAGTTTTAGGTATCAAAAGAGTATTATGAAAATAAGGGACTGAGATTGTAAATAATACGTACTCTTCCTCTATATGTGCTTGTTGAAGCCATTGCACAAACGCCCAAGGCCTATTTAGAACTACATATCCCTGCATATTTTATACAACATTCATCATCATTGGAATAAAGTTTACACATTACCATTTGTTTCTATGGTTTTGTATAAATCCTATAGATTAATAAAGATGGTTATGTTTATTGAAAATAAGTTTTACTTTTATTTTGATAAAGAGAAGTTTTATTTTCAACATGAACATTACTTATTTTCAATAATAAACCTCTAAAGCTAAAAGTAACATCATGATCATTCTAAAATCTAACTAGTAACCAATAGTTTTGAGCTACATAAATTTATACACATATCACCAATAACAAGGAAGTTAAAGAAGATGAAGAACCTTGTCAACACCGGAAGGAAGAGGGTCAGCAACAAAGGTAGGGATCTCATCCATGAGTCCATCGGGTCGACCCGAATGCAAGATCCGGGTATACCCACCCATATCCGATCCCGGTTCGTCCCTGAACCTGTTGTACCAATAGTACATGACCCGACACTGCCACGTGCTATACACGGAATCCGTGGCTGTCACCGCCGTGTGAAACAGTCTCTTTGTCTTCTTTGACGGAGTCTTGACGGAATATGTGACCTCATCTCTGGAAGAGGCTGCTCGGCGACCGGGGAATTCTTGCCGGAGAGGAGGATCATCGGAGACTATGTAGTTGTATCTAATTATTAGAAATAACGATAGAGTCATGAGAATTGGGAAGAAAAACTTCCCACGAAATCTCATTTTCTCTCTTTTTCTGTATCAAAAATTCATTCATGTGCATATGCAAATGCATATGCAGTTTCAAGTTGTATGAAAAGTCGTCGCTTATTGGTGTTATTTAGAAATGGAAGTAGTTAGTTGTCACAAAGTGGCTGGTCCCACAACGTTCTGGTCTTCGTTTCATTTTCTGTTTATTTTTGAATTATTATAGTATGATTTGTTGTCTTATAATTGTATTTCTTTGTTGTTCAATATGATTCTATTTATTGTTTTTTTGTTTTATTTTTTTCTTCACTTTGTCCTTGTCGGAGAATATTTCATAAGCACGAAAGCAATTTGGGTTCTGGACAAAAGATGACTAATTGGTTACTACTAACCAAATGGTTGGTGTTGGAGTTGGATCCGACCATCGCCCATCGGATTTCGGCCAATAAAAGCCCAAAAAGAATAGCTCATCTTAACAATAAAGATAAAAAACCATTTCTTACTTCTAAAAGAGATGACTTGATCGTTTTTAAGAAAATTACACGGGTGCAAATTTTTTTTTTTTGATAAAATGTAAAGTATTTATATCTTTTTCAAAGTTTCGACAAAAATGAAAAAGAGTACATACAAGTAGCAGAAAAAACAAAAATCTACAGAAAAATAAGACAATAACAAAACAGGAAAGGAGAAAAACGTATGTCCAAAGTAGAAACAAAATAAGAAGCACCGATTTCGAGATGCCAAACTAAGAAATTTGGATGATTTCCACAACTCCAATGTTTACATGTTAGGGAGTGGTTTAAATTGATACTAAAAAAAAAATTGTTAAGGAGTGGTGAAGGGTTTAACTTTAATTATAGTTTTTATGTCTGAGATCTGTCGATGGTCATCTATGACCGGATTAAAATCTGGGACTGGGGGAAGAAATTTAATAATGTTTAGGCATAAAAGAGATATTTGCTTGTTGTAAAAAAAAAAATGAAAATCCTAGATGGGTAGGAACTAATTAAGGCTTATCCTCAATTACCTTCTAGCCTAGAGACTGAAGCTACCGACTCTCGCTTAGGCTATGCAATGTTTGGACAGCATTGGACTAATTCGTAGATTCTAGTGCATGCACTGATCCTGACGGTGAAAAATGGAGACATTTTTTGTGTGGAGATTATAGAGGAAAAAAGGTGAATATAGAGGATACTTTGGAAATCAAGTGGTTCTGATGTTGTGCTTCATATGGAGATTGTGTATATTTTGGAATGTTTATCTTTAAGATTTGATTTTGATGTGTTTTTATGTGGGTTTTCTTGTGTTTATTAGATTGTTAGTAAACTAGGATCGGACCCGCGGTGCACCGCGGGGGAATATTGCTTTACATACGTTGAGTTTAATATTGTGTGTGTTTTTAGTAGAGCGAATCGTGTAGTATACTTATAAATATTCATAATAACGAATTGTAGAAAAAATGTTAAATTTTTTATAAACAAACCCATCGTATTAATTATGATTTACAAAATAGAATTTTGTGTTTTACAATTATAAAATTAGACGATTCATGGGAATTAGAGCAGTCACTTTAGGTCAAAAACCGCGGATCGAGCCAAAATCATCTCACTATGGGGCAGAATTGGGGAAATATATTAAACCCGCAAATAAGCGGGCCACAAGGATTAATTCGCAGTGGGTCATAGGTTTAATCGGTTTTTATCCGCTGGTTGGCGGATCAGCTCGCATGTTAGTATTTATTGATAAAATTATAATTTATTCAACATGTGGTAATTTAAACAAACTCTTAATAGTATTTTTATTTATTTATTTATTTTAGTAGTATTTTAAATTTTGATTACTTTAAAATTATTTAAACAAAATCCACGGACAATCCCGCAAATCCGCATACATTCGCGGGACGGATTTGTATTTCATATATGCTATCCGCGGGTCGTACGGACCGACTAAGTACAAGTCAAAATATTTTTTGCCTTTTCGCAAAACAGGCTTAACGGGACAAATCAACTCGGTTTGACAGCTCTAATGGGAATATTATTTAGTCATACAACAAAATGAAATTTGGACATAGGAATAATAGAATATGTATCTTATTTGTTAGATGAGAGATTGAAAGATGAAATATAATGATTAAAAATTAATTATTAATTTTCTGTTATAAACCACATGTTGGATGGACTCCATAACCGTGGACCTTATGCATATTCTAGAAGGCCCATGTCCATGTCCTAGAAGGCCCATGCCCATGTTCTTGAAGATTCTCCTTATGACGGCCTATATTGTACTTAGTGGGCTTTTGGGCTTTAGGGTTTACTAGCCCAATGGGGATTTGTCTCCCCTCATCATGTATATATATGTATCGAAATCTCATTCATTAATCAATAGAACAACACAGTTTACAACACGTTATCAGCACGACTTGCTCTTAACGAAAACCCTAAAACCCTAACCCTAAAAATCGCGGCACTGTTCATCACCGACACTGTTCATCTCGGTACTGTTCATCGCCGTACTGTTCATCGCTGTACTGTTCATCGCCGCACTGTTCATCGCAAATATCAATTTAATTTATAAAACAGATGGGTTATTTACTTATTTGTGATAAATTTTCTAGATATCTTTAGAAACAAGTAAGATATCTTTCAATTAATGATAATTGGCTAAAAGGAGCGAAATTAATGACAAAAATGTTGATTGTTATGGAATTAGTTCCAAAAATATATGAACAAATTTATTATACGTAATTACTGTATAATATAATTAGTTACCATAAGTACAATCATATTTTATTTTATTTCCATAAATATTTGATTTTTATTCGATTTATCATTATTAATTCGAATTTATATTCCAAAAAAAATTTCAAAGATCCGATTTCAGAATTTCGGGTCAATTTTCTGATTTTAACCCGACCCATTTTCATTTGTACTTCTCTTTTAATAGTATAGAGATATTTTGATATCTGCAACGTTAGATGAGATAACGTAAATCAACCTAATATTTGAATATATGTTTTTATTGATATAATTGATGATCACATTTCAAATTATGAATTTCTTAGTATTTAGGACTCAACATGGAGAATCTTGTGATTCAAAAGTGACATTTCAGCAACAACAATTATCTTATATATATATATATATATATATATATATATATATATATATATATATATATATATATATATATATATATATAAGGAGGGTGATTGGTTGATTACCAGTAGGTTTATTTTAAATTGATAACTTTCTAAAATTATAACTATAAAAAATATGTTCAGCCTTTAAAAAACATAAAGTCACATTTTTTTTAGCTACTAAAAAAAAATACTCATTGTAGAGAGAGTTGGACTTGGGAAATTATTAGAAACTTAAAAATGTTAAAATTGCCACCGATTCGAATTCTAACATAGTTTTTCTGGATCTAGAATTAGTGTTTGGGCCTAAAATTTTTTTAAGTCCACCTCGGTCATAAAAAGAAATTGTTAAGATTAGTTTCATCACAGGAAATAAGCTTTTCATGTGAGAAGCACGTCATTGCTGAAAGGAGTGCCACTTAGCCCTTTTATTTGACGAGGAAAAAATCAAGACCATGTTTTCAAAACTTTACGTCATTTTTTCTCCTCAAAACCCAATAAGTATGAGCCAAATCACACCGAAAAATCTATATTCTTACCGCTTTTTAACAACGCTAACCCCTTTTTGAATAGAGTTATTGTAACACCCGTCCTGTCATATAGGCCAAGACAACATGTTATTCATCTGATCTTGCCAAAACCTTTTCTTTAAACTTCATCCACGCACGAAACATTGCACAACAACTCATGAACCTTATTCACTTGAGGACAAAAGGGAAAAAAAGGATGAGTAAAGAATACTCAGTAAGGGGAATCAACTCTGCCCACTGAAACATAGAACACTTTCTTAAGCTATACAACCATAATCATAACATATAAACTTAGACACTAGCAATCACATAACATTCTTTACTTGCTAAACATAACAACATTCATCTTAACCACATAACCATACATATACATTGTTAGGTCTAGTCATCCTCGTGACGACTAGAACCTCCTGAGTGGAGGCTGGCCCTCGTGGCTCAGACACTCCCATTCCGGGCTCGTCAGCCGTTCTTGACCAGCTGTTAACCCGTCGGTCTATCACTATCCATCACTCATACATACTCATAATCATACTTAACATTCTCATACATAACATCACCTTATCAAACATAATACTAACACATATCAAACTCAACAATCATCAAATCACATATCATCACATAATCATATCCTATACAATCAGATCTAAGCCTACATATCATGCGTCAAGAAGCATAACAAAAAAAAAAGATACTATGCTTCGCAAATACCACCCTCACCTTAGCCTAGTTGAAGATGAAAAACATCTCTTCTCCTTTCTCCTTTGAAAGGACTTAATATCTTAACGGTAACCAAGTGTTCTTTAGCTCTACTTTGGTTCTCCATCAACTAAGATCTTACTCCATGAGTCATAAAAGCTCCTGCAAGGTTTCAGTTCAAACCGAGCTCATTTACCCAACCAACAACACAAACTCGTCACAATTTACTTCATACAAAACTGTCTCGGAAACATACTTATAAGTCAAGAACTAACCGTTAAAAACGAAATCCCACCGTTGATTATCTAGCCCACAATACCATGAACAACTCCACAAAGTTTCAGCTCGATCGGACATCGTTACAACCTCCAAAAGATGCCCGCAATAACCAATACGAAACTGTTTTCTACAGTTGCTTGTCCTGGAAGAAACAAGCATAACTTCTCGAATATAGACTCGATTTAAACTCCGTCAGCGACTGTGGATTCTTGAAAACGTGAGCTTTCCAGGGACATCTTATTTGTCATCTGATTCCCACTAGTTTGACGGGAATCAGTCGCACAAAACCCTAACTCAGATCTGTCCCTTTTCTTTCATCTTCTTCCTCCTTTGCTTCTCTTTTGCTTTGCCCAGCTGAGGTATACTCTGATCTTATTCAGAGCAGCTTCTCCTTACTGTCATTGAACCATATCTCTTCCTTTCGATGCTTCTCCTTTGCGGTGACGATGAATCGATGATCCCTTATTCTCCGCCACGTCTCGCCCTCCATCTCTGTCTCTTCTTTGCTTTCTTCTCCTCTTTCACGATCTGATCCTGTTTCTTATTCTTCTCCTTTGTTTTCTTCTCCAGATCAAGGCAACGTGGTTGTTGACGTGGTTGTTGAGAAAACACAACACGATCAGTGGTGGAAGAGACACGAACAAGACGATGACGGCGATAGCAAAGGCTCACGTCAATTCTTTCTCTTTATTTTTTTCTCTCGGCAAAAACGGCTAGGGTTTACTCATCTTAATGGAGAGGGAGATGCTTATATATTTACATATGCATGTGCAAACAATAACTAGGCTTTGACGTTTTTGTGGCTTACCCATCACATAGGCTTAATCCAAATGTTAAAACAAAAAGGCCCACAATTGTGGGAGAGGGGTGTTACAGTTATATTGCAGAAGGATAGGAAGAAATTACACGGCCGGCCCAATAATTTAATCCAGCCCAATAAAAACAAAAAATGGGAACCCTAGTTTAATTACGGAGTCTTTAGTCTTTACTTAGAAACAGTGTTCAAGAAAGCGCTAGGCGCTAAGCGGGCGGTGACCCAGTGTCTAGCGCCTAGAACGCTTAATCGGGGTCTAGGCGATTTTTTAGGCGGTTTAGACGTTTATAACATAAAAAATTATAAATATAATATTATATATAAAATATCTATATAAAACTAAAAATTATGAAATTATAAACAAAAACTAGATAAAACATTTATTTATATTTATATTAAAAAAATATATGAATATTTATAACTATATATATAAATAAATCTCTAATTGAAATTGAAAAAATACATTAAACAAGATCTATGTGATTTTAGGCGGTCAAGACGGTAATCTAGGCGTCGCATGAGAGCCTAGCGCCTAGTCGGGGCCTAGGCGACCGCCTAGACCGCTTTTTAGAACACTGCTTAGAAACTGAACACTTAGAGGAATGGCTCTTTGTATTCTAGTAGCGTGTTATGTGACTGCTTCGTCTTCCCTCCAATGTTATTTCCAAGACACCTCTCTTTTTAAATAACATCTATTGATGACAAAAATATAATCTGTCCTTCAACGCTTCCTATTCTCTCTCTCTCTATACTATATACATTGGAAAAAAAAAAACAGTTTTGGATTCAGAAAGGTCGCTTTTGTGCAAATAATGAGTTCAAGAGTGTCTTCAACAATTGTGCAGACCTAGAGAGAACGTTCTCCTTCTTCCTATTCACTTAAGATCCAAAACTTCTCCCAACTCAAGAAATCAACACTCTCCTCTGACGGCCAATATCAATCTCGTCTTTTCTCTTCTGGTGGATACAACTGGTAAGTATGACATTTTCATCATCAAAATAACTTTTGTTTCAACCTTTTTTCTTGACCATGAAAATTGAAAAAGATGCATGCATCATCTTAAGTTATGCAATATTATTGTTCATAAATAATACAGGAGAATGATCATATACCCAAATGGAAACAACAAGGATAACGGAAGTGGCTTTATTTCAATGTATGTGGAAATAGATGGAGAAAGCCTCATGTCCACACCACCAAGCGAGGTGTTTGCAGATGTTCGGTTTTTCGTCTTTAATAAAAACGAAAACAAATATTTTACTATTCAAGGTATATGTACATGTCTTACTATACATATATGTCTTCTTTTAGTCTACTATTTAGTCAATATGTGTTTTCATATTTAGATGTTGAATCGAAGCCGTTCAATAGTTTAAGACCGGTGTGGGGATTGCCTCAAGTGCTTCAGTTTGTTACATTCAATGACCCCAAAAATGGATATATTTTTGGGGGAGATCAATGTGAGTTTGGTGTTGATGTCATTGTTGCTCCACCTCCTACCAAATGGGAAACTATCTCTTTTGATGCAAAACTTATTAATCCAAAGTTCTCTTGGACTATCAAGAATTTCTCTGAGTTGGAGTATGTATACACATCAAACTGTTTTGCAATGGGAGGAAGCAATTGGTGAGTATACTAAAGGATTCTTTTGTTTGGAATAATTATTTTATATTATAGTATATGCACTGTTCTAAAAATCCCCGCCTAGCCCCGATTACTCCCCGCTTAATCGCTAGGCCCACCCTATCCGCCTCGATTAATGACTAATCCCCTAAAAAATCAGTAACCCGATTATTCTCCGCTTAATCCGATTACTTCCCGCCTAATCTTATATACTCCGATTATTTTTTAGATTGCAAGTATAAAAAAACTTTTAATTTTTGTTATTCAATCATTTGAATGGAGAGTTTGTAATGTTTTACAATAACTTGTGTTCAAATTTTAATAAAAATCATAAATTTGTAATAAAAATCATAAATTTTTACAATATTGGATTAATATAATTTAAAAATATTAAAATAACCCTAAAACTAATCCCCGATTAATCCCTGATTTTAATCCGATTTTCCGATTAATCGCTAGGCCCATGCCGAGCGCCCGACTAGCGCCTAGCGATTTTTCAAACAAGGAGTATATGTAGTGAATAATTGTTAACATTTGCACTAAAATGTTATCTAAGGCTATAATGTTGTATCCCCAAGGCCAAACTAAACAAGATGGCAAATGGTTATCCATTTATCTGTTTTCAGCTGAAAGTGAATCACTAGCAGAAGATGAGAAGATCTTTGCCCAAGGGCATATTCGAATTCTAGACCCAGTTGGATTGAATAACTTCTCACGTGAACGTACGTCATATGATAATTGTTTATTACACTATAGTTTCTTTTTTTACCTAACACCAGTTTTTGATATGAGATCACTACATCTAAAACTTACACTGAGTTTTATTTAGCGTTCATCTTTAATTTATAACCTTGCATACTCATTCATCATGTTGCAGTTATGGACTGGCACGTCAAGTCAAACACCGGTTGGGGTTGGGATCAATTTCTTTCTATAGCTGAACTAAGGAAGACTTACTTGGATGAGGACGGCACTTTGAATGTTGAGATTGAATTTGAAGTTGTTTCTAAAACAACATATTCTCTCCTATGATCTAAACTCCACTATGAGATTATGCATTATCTACTTATATATGATCATGCATCTATAAAATTCTAAAAATACTGTTATAAAATGTTATGTTTCATTTTCTGAATACATTATTTGAGTTATCGATTGTTTATAATTCCGTCAAAAACTTGAGTGGCGGACTTCCATTCGGAAAGTTGTGATCGGTTGTCTTTATGAAGTTCTTTGATTTAAACATATTCATCAGTTATCTATATAGATGATGGGCTTGATTGGCAAGTTTTTTAGAAGCTTTACAAAGTAAAAAAAAATTCTAAAGCTTTAAATTGGATCCAATCAAACTTTTTTTTTTTTTTTGATAAACAATCCAATCAAATTTTAGAAGTTTTGACTTAAATTTTTTTAAATAGTCATATCTCTATAGCAAAAAAAAAATATATAGCTTTAAAAATACATCGATTCTTTTATCTTCTTCTTTTTTAACAACATATCTACTTTAATCTACTTAGATAATATGTAAACATTTAAAGCAACAGATCTAATTAAATTTCTAATACACATAATCTGATAATCTATAATAATAACAATATTTGAGAAGTGTTTTTGCTGACGTGTCGGACTCTCGGCTCTTGTTGAGCCATTGATTTTGCGTAATTACTTAAATACCTTCTATTAAATTAATTCGAATATTAATTAAAATTAAAAAAATAACTGACCCTAAAATATAAAAATTCGATATATTTTACATTTTAAAAAATAGTAATATTCTTAAACATGAAAAAATAAAAAAAAATAAATAAATTTGGCTCAAATGTAGTTTACATACCTTTTTTTTATGACAGTTTATCGTTCGACCAAGAACATCCAATGACCACCAAGAACTTGTTACCCTACGATAAAACATATATTCATAGCAATAACAGAAATTTGGCAATTTAATGATAGAAAACCACCTTTTGATCTGTTGAATCATCATAGAAAACCATCATATTGGCCATCTTTTTTCTTTAAACCATCGTATTGATATGATCTTGCATCCTACAATTGCAACCAATCAAACAAACTATTCTTTTAAATTACCTTAGATAATAAAGAGACTAATGAGTCTCGTGGGAAAGATTTTCAGGATATTCGTTTTGGAGCATGCACAAAATCGACGGGTATATTAATCTCCACCAATCTAATCATGGTCGTGAGTCACATACAATTACGTCGGAGAAATGATTGGTCGTGTCTTCTTCTTTTCTCTTCCTTTTCCGTGTTTTTTTTTTTTTCTTTTTTGGTTCTTTTTGTTTTTTTTTCAACAAAAGATGTGTCTCATAATTAATCGTTTAATTATATTTTTGATATATTAATGATAAATTTATGTTGTGATAATTACGAGCCAATTGTTTTTAAAAGTAAAATTTACTTTTCTAAAATATATAGATATTGCCGATAATATCAAAACAACTATCATATATTCTTTAAATTCACAAATCTGATAAAATAAAAGAAACTTTCTATTATATTTTATACCGATAATGATGGTGTATCTAAATAAATGTCAAATATAATTGTAAATCTAAAAAAAATTATGTTATTTTTCCACTTTTTAACAAATAAAATAAGGAATATTTTTTATAATTAATATCCATAGTAGTTATTAATTGTTTTTAGGAATATTAATTGTTTTGATAAAGATTTGATCTAACACAATATATAAATCTTCCTTTCTTGTTGTTGTAATTATCTTCAAAAATTAAAAAATTTAGATCGTATACCGCCTTTCAGTTTAATATAAATACCTTCTCTAGGTTTCAATTTCAAATCATAACTAACCCCATTTTTTTTGCTTTCTATTTTTTTTTTTGCGTTTTATTTTATTTGGTTTTACACATATGAATTCATGGTGTTTATGTATGGTTATAGGTTACGGATGCAACGTCGTTAAACAATTCCAGGACAATTAAATTGTTGATTCAATCGAACATATGGTGAGTTTTTCACTTTAGTACTTTCATGTTTAATATTTAAATTATGCTTGGATGTATTGAGAAATCTATAAGCTTTCTCTATAATAACAATATTTGAGAAGTGTTTTTGCTGACGTGTCGGACTCTCGGCTTTTGTTGAGCCATTGATTTTGCGTAATTACTTAAATACCTTCTATTAAATTAATTCGAATATTAATTAAAATTAAAAAAATAACTGACCCTAAAATATAAAAATTCGATATATTTTACATTTTAAAAAATAGTAATATTCTTAAACACGAAAAAATAAAAAAAAAATAAATAAATTTGGCTCAAATGTAGTTTACATACCTTTTTTTATGACGGTTTATCGTTCGACCAAGAACATCCAATGACCACTAAGAACTTGTTACCCTACCATAAAACATATATTCATAGCAATAACAGAAATTTGGCAATTTAATGATAGAAAACCACCTTTTGATCTGTTGAATCATCATAGAAAACCATCTTATTGGCCATCTTTTTTCTTTAAACCATCATATTGCTATGATCTTGCATCCTACAATTGCAACCAATCAAACAAACTATTCTTTTAAATTACCTTAGATAATAAAGAGACTAATGAGTCTCGTGGGAAAGATTTTCAGGATATTCGTTTTGGAGCATGCACAAAATCGACGGGTATATTAATCTCCACCAATCTAATCATGGTCGTGAGTCACATACAATTACGTCGGAGAAATGATTGGTCGTGTCTTCTTCTTTTCTCTTCCTTTTCCGTGTTTTTTTTTTTTTTTCCTTTTTGGTTCTTTTTGTTTTTTTTTCAACAAAAGATGTGTCTCATAATTAATCGTTTAATTATATTTTTGATATATTAATGATAAATTTATTTTGTGATAATTACGAGCCAATTGTTTTTAAAAGTAAAATTTACTTTTCTAAAATATATAGATATTGCCGATAATATCAAAACAACTATCATATATTCTTTAAATTCACAAATCTGATAAAATAAAAGAAACTTTCTATTATATTTTATACCGATAATGATGGTGTATCTAAATAAATGTCAAATATAATTGTAAATCTAAAAAAAATTATGTTATTTTTCCACTTTTTAACAAATAAAATAAGGAATATTTTTTATAATTAATATCCATAGTAGTTATTAATTGTTTTTAGGAATATTAATTGTTTTGATAAAGATTTGATCTAACACAATATATAAATCTTCCTTTCTTGTTGTTGTAATTATCTTCAAAAATTAAAAAATTTAGATCGTATACCGCCTTTCAGTTTAATATAAATACCTTCTCTAGGTTTCAATTTCAAATCATAACTAACCCCATTTTTTTTGCTTTCTATTTTTTTTTTTGCGTTTTATTTTATTTGGTTTTACACATATGAATTCATGGTGTTTATGTATGGTTATAGGTTACGGATGCAACGTCGTTAAACAATTCCAGGACAATTAAATTGTTGATTCAATCGAACATATGGTGAGTTTTTCACTTTAGTACTTTCATGTTTAATATTTAAATTATGCTTGGATGTATTGAGAAATCTATAAGCTTTCTCTATAATAACAATATTTGAGAAGTGTTTTTGCTGACGTGTCGGACTCTCGGCTTTTGTTGAGCCATTGATTTTGCGTAATTACTTAAATACCTTCTATTAAATTAATTCGAATATTAATTAAAATTAAAAAAATAACTGACCCTAAAATATAAAAATTCGATATATTTTACATTTTAAAAAATAGTAATATTCTTAAACACGAAAAAATAAAAAAAAAATAAATAAATTTGGCTCAAATGTAGTTTACATACCTTTTTTTATGACGGTTTATCGTTCGACCAAGAACATCCAATGACCACTAAGAACTTGTTACCCTACCATAAAACATATATTCATAGCAATAACAGAAATTTGGCAATTTAATGATAGAAAACCACCTTTTGATATGTTGAATCATCATAGAAAACCATCTTATTGGCCATCTTTTTTCTTTAAACCATCATATTGCTATGATCTTGCATCCTACAATTGCAACCAATCAAACAAACTATTCTTTTAAATTACCTTAGATAATAAAGAGACTAATGAGTCTCGTGGGAAAGATTTTCAGGATATTCGTTTTGGAGCATGCACAAAATCGACGGGTATATTAATCTCCACCAATCTAATCATGGTCGTGAGTCACATACAATTACGTCGGAGAAATGATTGGTCGTGTCTTCTTCTTTTCTCTTCCTTTTCCGTGTTTTTTTTTTTTTTTCCTTTTTGGTTCTTTTTGTTTTTTTTTCAACAAAAGATGTGTCTCATAATTAATCGTTTAATTATATTTTTGATATATTAATGATAAATTTATTTTGTGATAATTACGAGCCAATTGTTTTTAAAAGTAAAATTTACTTTTCTAAAATATATAGATATTGCCGATAATATCAAAACAACTATCATATATTCTTTAAATTCACAAATCTGATAAAATAAAAGAAACTTTCTATTATATTTTATACCGATAATGATGGTGTATCTAAATAAATGTCAAATATAATTGTAAATCTAAAAAAAATTATGTTATTTTTCCACTTTTTAACAAATAAAATAAGGAATATTTTTTATAATTAATATCCATAGTAGTTATTAATTGTTTTTAGGAATATTAATTGTTTTGATAAAGATTTGATCTAACACAATATATAAATCTTCCTTTCTTGTTGTTGTAATTATCTTCAAAAATTAAAAAATTTAGATCGTACACCGCCTTTCAGTTTAATATAAATACCTTCTCTAGGTTTCACTTTCAAATCATAACTAACCCCATTTTTTTTGCTTTCTATTTTTTTTTTGCGTTTTATTTTATTTGGCTTTACACATATGAATTCATGGTGTTTATGTATGGTTATAGGTTACGGATGCAACGTCGTTAAACAATTCCAGGACAATTAAATTGTTGATTCAATCGAACATATGGTGAGTTTTTCACTTTAGTACTTTCATGTTTAATATTTAAATTATGCTTGGATGTATTGAGAAATTTATAAGCTTTCCCATAATATTTTGCGAGCAGCTTAGATTTCATATTCTTCAGTAAACAAAAAAAGAAGCTTTGATTTTGTATTTACCATATTCTTCACTAAAAAAAAAGAAGCTTTGATTTTGTATTTACATAATTTGATATCAGTTTGATTATTGGTTCCATCATGATGCAAATTACGGCCTCTCAACAACCCCAATAGACTATAATCGTTGGGAACTCTTCTTTTTCTCTTGCTTCTCTTTGATTATCTTTCATCAGGAGTCTCAATTATTATTATTTCTTTGTATTGATGCGATCAGAAGTTTTATCTCTTTTTTTAAATACTGATCTCTTTATGGATTTTTCATTTAGGTATGAACATGGTTCGTTTCACGGGGTGTTTCGGTGTCTTGCCTTGAATCAAGGCGTGTAAAAACGTAAAGCTTGCTTTTATCTATCTTTTTTTATTTGTCACGTCTTTATCCATCTATGTAACGCTTAATCATCAATTATTATATTAAACTTCAATAAAGGCAACAACATCTTGGTTGGTTTGTTTTATCTGATTAGTGTACCAAATTCAATTGGAACTATATCAGATCCATGAAATTATTGATTATTGATACATGCAGGTTATGTGTGATCCTTATACACCAGCTGGTGTTCCAATTCCAACCAACAAGAGGCACAACGCTGCTAAAATTTTCAGACACCAATCGTTGCCTCCGAGGAGCCTTGGGATGCTCATCTTCTTGTTTTTTGGCTATACATATTATTTTCGTTACTATAAATTCTAATAGTGTTTGTATTTTTAAACGATTGTATGTTTTGGATGAATGAAAGCAACCACGATGCATGAAGAAGATTCAGGTGATGTTTCAATTGATCTAAAATGAAGTTTGAGGCTTTACAAAAGATAAATAATTACACAAAAGCAACTTTGGCAAAAAAAGAGATAAAAACAAGACTACAGTAGAGTAAAGAAAGATTTGGAAATAGATAACGAATCCAAATAAGCATAAGCTTTGTTCATCTCGAAGTGATGATGTTTCGTAGCTCCACTCCACCATCTTGAAAATGATTTGAGCAGCCAGCCGCAAGGAGTTATGGAGAATGTTATTACGCTGTCGCCAGAACTTATAGACCACCACTTGAGATGCTACTTTTCTAAGCAAAGAAGGCACATGACTGGAAGAGCGTCAGGTCCAAGAAAATAGCTCAATCCAAGAGCAAAACAACCTTTGTTGCGGAAAAATCCTAGAGAAAACTAAATTCCACACCTGGAAAGAGCTCACAAAGGAGCAAAAGGTGATCATGAGACTTCGTTACAAAAATGCAAAGACGACACTCATCAGATTGAATTTGTCCTCAAGAAGCCAGTCTTTGACGAGTGGGCAATTATTTAAGTGACTCTGGAGAGGAAGAGCGTTAGGACAAAGAAAGTAACTCAGCCTAAGAGCAAAACAACTTTTGTCGAGAACAAAGCCTAGAGAAAACTAAATTCCACACCTGGGAAGAGCTCACAGAGGAGCATGAGGTGATACCGAGACTCTGTTGCAAAAGTGTAAAGACAACACTCATCAGATTGAATTTGTTCCCAAGAAGCCAGTCTTTGATGAGTGGGCAATTCTTTAAAAGTGTAAGGAGAGGAAGAGCGTTGGGTCCAATAAAGTAGCTCAGCCCAAGAGTATAACAACCTTTGTTGAGGATAAGGCCTAGAGAAAATCAAATTTCCCACCTCAAAAAAGCTCATAGAGGAGCAGGATGTGATCCTGAGACTCCGTAGCAAAAGTGCATAAACAACACTCATCAGATTGAATTTTTCCCTAGGAAACCAGTCTTTGACGACTGGAGAGGATGATTGGAGATTTATTTAAGTGTCTCAATAGAAGAAGAGCATCAGGTGCTAGAAAGTAGCTCAACCCAAGAGCAAAACAACCTTTTGTGGAGGATAAATCCTAGAGAAAACCAAATTCCACAACTTGAAAAAGCTCACAGAGGAACACGAGGTGATCCAGAGACTCCGTTGCAAAAGTGCAAATACAACACTTGCCCCCAAGAAGCCAGTCTTTGATGAGTGGACAATTATTTAAGTGACTCTCGACGGTTCAAGAAAGTAGCTCAAGCCAAGAGCAAAACAACCTTTGTCGAGGACAAAGCCTAGAGAAAACTAAATTACACACCTGGGAAGAGCTCACAGAGGAGCAAGAGGTGATCTCGAGACTCTGTTGCAAAAGTACAAAGGCAACACTCATCGGATTGAATTTATCTCCAAGAAGCCAGTCTTTTACGAGTCGGCAATTATTTAAAAGTGTAAGGAGAGGAAGAGCGTTGGGTCCAATAAAGTAGCTCAGCCCAAGATTAAAACAACCTTTGTTAAGGATAAGGTCTAGAGAAAATCAAATTTCCCACCTCGAAAGAGCTCACAGAGGAGCATGAGGTGATCCTGAGACTCCGTTGCAAAAGTGCGTAGACAACACTCCTCGAATTGAATTTGTCCCCAGGAAACCAGTCTTTAACGACTGAAGAGGACGATTGGAGCGAGATTTATTTAAGTGTCACAACAGAAAAAGAGCGTCAGGTGCCAAAAAGTAGCTCAACCCAAGAGCAAAACAACCTTTGTGGAGGATAAATCTTAGAGAAAACCAAATTCCACACCTTGAAAAATCTCACAGAAGAACACGAGGTGATCCCGAGACTCCGTTGCAAAAGTGAAAATACAGCACTTGGCCCCAAGAAGCCAGTCTTTGATGAGTGGGCAATTATTTAAGTGACTCTCGACGGTCCATGAAAGTAGCTCAGGCCAAGAGCAAAACAATCTTTGTCGAGGAAAAAACCTATAGAAAACTAAATTTCACACCTGGGAAAAGCTCACAGAGGAGCAAGAGGTGATCTCGGGACTCCGTTACAAAAGTACAAAGACAACACTCATCGGATTAAATTTGTCCCCAAGAAGCCAGTCTTTTACGAGTCGGCAATTATTTAAGTGACTTTAGAGAGAAAGAGTGCCGGGTCCAAGAAAGTAGCTTAGTCCAGGAGCACAACAACCTTTGTCGAGGATAAAGCCTAGCGAAAACTAAATTCCACACCTAGGAAGAGCTCACAGAGGAGCATGAGGTGATCCCGAGACTCCGCTGAAAAAGTGCATAGACAACACTCATTTGATTGAATTTGCTCCCAAGAACCCAATCTTTGACGAGTTGACAATTATTTAAGTATCTCATGGGTAGAAGAGTGTCGGTCCAAGAAGTATCTCAGTCCAAAATCAAAACAATCTTTGTCGAGGATAAATCCTAGAGAAAACCAAATTCCATACCTCGAAAGATCTCACAGAGGAGCATGAGGTGATCCCATACTCTGTTACAAAAGTACAAAAACAACACTCATCAGATTGAATTTGCTCCCAAGAAGCCAGTCATTGACGAGTGGGCAATTATTTAAAATAGTCTGGAGAGGAAGAGCATGATATCAAAATTAACGTAAGAGTTTTGACATCAATATCTTTAGGATAATGGAAGGGGTTTCCAAATGAACATAATCTTTAAACTTCAATGTCTTGTAAAAATTGAAGGATTTTGTAAGTTAACATAATATTGTCGATAAAAGTTAATTCTACAAAGATTTCGGGTCTGATTGGTAACCAAAAGCTGTAAAAAAACTGAAATAAAACTTTTAGTAACGCTTTTGATAAAATTTTGGTGAGCGATAAAAATAAAAGCTGTACAACTTATAATACTTTATTTTTGTTCACCAATCAAACCCTTGTCCAATAATTCACTTCAGAAATTCTAAAAAACCTGGTTTTGTGTTTCATCAAAGTCTAAACTCATTACAGAAAAACTGCAAAAAGTCTTTTGTGGGTCATAGAAATTCTAAAAAAGCACATTTAAGTTTATTGTCTTTCTTCTCACTCTGTCTCTCTCCTCTGCAACTCTTCTTTCTCTCTTCATTCAAAATTGCGTCACAGTAGTACTAATGTCTCTTCTTCTCTTCTTCTTCTGTTGCTTCTTGACCTTTCTTTCTCTTTCTCATGAAGCTTCTACTATTCACATTTCTCCTACTCAGCCTCCAACAGGTTTGTGTTTCCTCTCTTGAGAAAGCTATCTCTCTTATCTTCTACATTCTCTGTTTCTTGATTCCATGAAAATGCTCAAAAGTTCAAAACTTTGCTTAATCCTTTTACAGATTTTCAACTGATTTCACAATGGGTTTTGTCTATAATCTGAATTTTCTCTGTAGCTTCTAGAACTTGATGACTCATGAACATTATCTATGCAATTTCTAGGGTTGACAAACAAAAGTTTCAGTCTTTACTACAATGTTTTTGTTTCTTGAATTTTAATCTGATTTGTCTCTTTTCAGCTTCAGAGAAAACTGGTTCTGTAATGAAATTTATAGTGGCAGAGGCGCCATTATTGGGACCTGGAGGTTTCAACAACCCTCAAGTAAATGAAGTTGCTTCAGTAGCTTTAGCTGCTCAAAGAACATATAGAAAAGATCCTCTTAATGGTTTTGAGAAATATACTGGAGGATGGAATATCAGCAACCAACATTACTGGGCTGTAAGATCTTTCCACTTCAATTAGATGTTGGTCTTGTTTGTGTTGCTGTCATTTTTAGATTATTTGTTTTTGATATTGCAGTCAGTGAGCTATACAGCTGTTCCTCTCTTTGTTCTTGCTGCTGTTTGGTTTCTTGGGTTTGGCATCTGTTTATTAGTCATCTGTATGTGTCACATTTGCCATAGAACCAACTCTGTTGGATACTCTAAAGTTGCTTATGTTGTGTCCCTCATATTCCTCCTCATCTTCACTGTTATTGCAATGTGAGTAAGAGGTGAACAAAACCTATAACATACTCAAAAGTTGCAAATGTTGTGTTAAATACTTATCTTATGAGTTCATCTTATCGCAGAATCGGATGTGTTCTTCTATATTCGGGTCAGATCAGGTACAACAAAAGCACGACAGAGACATTAGAGTATGTCATGAGTCAAGCGGATAGCACGATTTCACAGCTTAGAGCTATCTCAGATTATCTTGCTTCAGCTAAGCAGGCTGCAGTTCTTCAGGTTCTTTTACCTGCAAATGTCCAAACTGAAATCGATCAGATCGGAGCGAAACTGAATTCTTCTGTAGCTACCATCACTGAGAAATCGACTAATAGCTCCAATAACATTAGACATTTCCTTGATTCTGTGTAAACAAACTCCTCCTAACATTCTATCTGTTACAGGAACCTGGTTTTTGGATCTTGAAAAACAATGTATAACGGTGATTTCTGTTCTTGCAGGAGGGTGGCGCTTATCGTAGTTTCAATCGTCATGCTTGTCGTGACATTTCTTGGTCTCGGTAAGTCACAAATCCGTATCTTTGGTAATGTTTTCATCTATGAATCCTGAAAGTTCAACATCTTTTGACTACATGTTTCTCAACTATCAACTAATGTATTGACTCTAGTGATCTTGTTATCATTTCTCTTGCAGTTTCTTCAATTTTTGGGATGCAGGTCATCGTTTACACGTGAGTAACTGTTATGTTCTGAAATGTTCTCCGTGCAACTGCCATTCGTAAAAACTATCTGAATCTTTTTCCTCTTGTGCAGCCTTGTGATTTTGGGATGGATTCTGGTGACTGGTACATTCATTTTGAGCGGAACATTCCTTGTGCTACACAAGTATGTCTCATGACTCTTCATCAACTTGTTCTCTATTAAAACATAACTGAATAAATTAAAAAAACCTTCAATGTGTTCCTTTCACCGTCAGTGCAACTGCGGACACATGTGTGGCAATGAGCGAATGGGTTGAGAGACCATCAAGCAACACGGCTTTGGACGAGATCTTGCCTTGTACAGACAATGCCACAGCTCAGGAAACCTTGATGCGTAGCAGAGAGGTGACCGGTCAGCTCGTGGATCTAATCAACACAGTCATTACTAATGTCTCTAACATCAACTTCTCTCCAGTCTTTGTCCCAATGTATTATAACCAATCTGGACCGTTGCTTCCATTGCTCTGCAATCCTTTTAACCATGACCTTACCGATCGTTCTTGTTCCCCTGGTGAGCTCGATTTGAACAATGCTACTCAAGTAAGTCCCTCTGTCCAATTTTTTTATTGTTTGAAACCGTCACTAGTCAAGGGGCAGGAATAAAAATTGCACTTGTACAAAGAAATCTTAGTGATGTCACAACACTCACAGGCATGGACCAGTTTTGTGTGCCAAGTGAGCCAGAACGGGACTTGCGCCACAACAGGGAGGCTCACACCGGCGCTGTACAGTCAGATGGCATCAGGAGTGAACATCAGCACGGGGTTGATCAGGGATGCACCGTTCCTTGTCGAGCTTCAGGACTGTTCATATGCAAAGCAGACCTTTAGAGACATAACCAATGACCATTGTCCTGGACTCCAACGTTATGGCTATTGGGTCTATGTGGGTCTGGCCATATTAGCGACCGCTGTGATGCTCTCACTCATGTTCTGGATTATTTACAGTAGAGAGAGAAGGCATCGGAAGGAAGCTCTACCTGAATTTTCAGACAGCAAGGAGATTGTAAGAGTTAACTTTTGATGTATGTCTCTGTAGATCTTAAGCAAAGTGTTTTAAGTCTCAACACATTTGAATTGTGCTTTCTTGTCTGAACAATTAAAAATTAGATATCAGTCAATGGAAAAGGGTCTTGTGATTTTGTTGTTGTTATTACAGAGGATTGTAAACACGAAGCCTTTGGTTTTCTAAGGTTCTTTACATTGCTCACAAGCATTTAGATGAAACTTTTTGACCATGAAAGACCTTGAAACCGAAATGTAAAAACCGAATGGGAAATTTTGCACACCAAGTTTTCGAGTTTCTTTAGTTCAAGTTTCCAACTTGGCTGCAGCAGATGCATAACTGACACTGCTGTCCCGCATTGTCTGGCATTGACTTGACTGCTCGTACCGCAGGAAATTGATCTTAATCTTGCTTGAGGAATGTTTTAGCATCTGAAAGCAATCACAAACATAAAACAGAAGCAGTAAGTTTTCAGGAATCTACACACTCGATACGGGCTAAAGTAGCCTAGTCGAGTACCAGATTCACCTTTATATTCATCCATCATATTGATTGCATCTAAAAGAAAAACTTCTAGATAAATATGAAGGCAACAACTAGATCTAGAAGCTTAAGGCTATTTTTCATGAAGTTATTGACAACCGCTTACATGGAGAAAAATACTGATTGGGTGGCGCCCACAAATCGTGTTCTCAAATTCCAGAAGATACTTCTTAAAGGCATCTGGATCTCCTGTCTCTATTATATCCATTCCCTTCTTGTCTAGAGCCTCAATCGATTTGTGTATAGCACCATGAGTGTTGTCATAATGCATGTAATTGAACCTATAAGCAAAAACATATGAATATAAGTAAAGTTTCATCAGAATGTGGTATTTCAATGAGGGGAAGGAGATGAAGAGCTAAGACAAACCTTGAGCCCCAGTGGCAAAAGTCAGAGGACACTGAGAAAAAATTCTTGGGATCATCCACATATTTGGCAAGCAATTCACCGTACATGGCTTCATTTTCTGCACTTACTGCTCCGACCAAGATGGGTACAACTTTCACATCGTGCCTGATCAAATATTAAAATGGGCCAGTCTCAGAAAATTCCGCCACGTTATTTAAAGTAATTGAGAACCTTAACGTTACTACCCCTGTGATTACCCTTTAAATACTTTGGCCAAATACGGTAAGTGCATTTCCATGCTGTGTTCAGCCTCATCGACCCGTAGATCCATCATTCCAAATTTTCCCATAGCTCTTATCTCCTTAATCACTGGTGAATTCATAAGAAAACCAAAAGAGAACATCTTTCCTCATCAAGTGAAAAATATTTATTTGGTAAGATAAGCTAATGTAGCCAAACTTACTCTCCACATCAACGGGTAGATCTCCAATGGGGGTTTTGTAAACTGTTGCAGTCGAAAGGGCACATTTTGGAGTATAAAAATGGTGAGATGGACCAAGAAGAAATATCCGCGAACTGAAACGAGACTCGAAAAAAACACAGCACTAGTCAGACAGAATAACAAGAGTGAATCCATGAATTCTAATTCATGACAGTCTTCGGAAGCAAACATGTTTTGAATGAAAGAACAATTGATCTTACATATTAGTAGGATCAATGTTTGCAAAAGCATAAGCAGCGGCACGACCGGAATACGAATAACCTGCGTGTCTGGTTCCCTTCAAAAGGTTAGTGCAAGTGTAATCATATTTTAAGCGAAATGAGATAAGCAAGAACAGCTTACGGTGCAATGACGCCTCGAACATGAGGAGATTTGGTCAAACCAGTTGCACTAAGCCATTCTTCAAGATCAGATGACAACTTCGTAGCTGTTAAAGAAACATAAAACAGGCTCGAGATTCTTAATCAAATCTTTCAAATAGATAGCGGACAAATCTAGAAAGATTAAGAAAAGTCAAAGCTCACTGTTAAATGCATTTGTTTCTAAAAACAAAGTCACTGATACTAAACATCAGATCAAATTAAACCCATTTAGTAAACGAATTTCAGTAATCACAAGATCAAAACTTTAACCCATAATCAGTGATCAACAAATAGAGAACACCAGAAATAAGAATGATGAAATCTAAAACCTAATTTCAGCCCAAAATAGGATGCTTGAGCATGCAAGTGAGAGATTGTAAGTAAGCGAGAAAAAAATCAGAACTTACGGTTATCGGTATACCAAGAGCCTGCATGCGTTGGTTGTCTCACTTTCTCCATTATTGCCAAAGTAATTGAAGGATCGTGATCGCAGACTAAAACCCCTAATTTCAGAGCTTCCTTAACTTGCGGGAGATGACTAAAGAAGATTCTACTTCTGTGTTGTTGTTTCTCTGGTTTTCTTCGCCAACTCGGGGAAGAGACTCAGTGAAAAACTGTGTGCCGTTTTATTGTTGTTTCCTATAAACATACGTGCTGTTTCCTATAAATGTCTGGGTGCTCGGTTCTTTCGGTTTTCGGGTAATTTGGGTCTGCAAACTACCCGATTTAACCAAAAATACCCATACAAAACCATAAACATATGGTCAAAACCACTTCAATCTGAACCGAAGCGAGAACCATGAGTAATCTACTATACATTTTTGCAGCAGTTTTTGGGGTACCCAAATCGAGTCAAATTTGTTTAATTTTGACCCGAAAATCTTCAATCGGATCTTTCCTTAAATTTTGGCAAAATTAAAAAACGAAAATAATTAATAAAATCTAAAATATATATACTTTCTCAACTAATTACTATATTTAAACGCTTTATTTATGGTATATTCTCCACGATTTTTATAGATAAAGAAATCAAATATGATGATTTAATGCTAATATAACAAATTTGCACTAATTTCCTAAAACCTCTCTACCTAATTTAAACATAAATATATGATTCTTTCACTTTTATTTGATCTTATATTTATATTATTTTAAATTATTATAAAATATATAAATAGTTAGTAAATTTTAGTTTTTTTTTTTCTGCATATGTTACAATTCAAATTTTTTAAAACGGACATATATTACTCAATCGATGAATAAAAATATGTGTGTAATCTATATTAACATTTTTAAGAACAAATTGAGCATTTAATCATGTCGTTATTTTATTCATACCCGAAATTGAGTCATTCGGATCTTTCTTTAATTTTTACAATTATCTAAAATAGGACAGTATATCACGGGTGAAATCCTAATTAGTATTTTAAGATACAATTATAAATTGTTTTTACTGGTTGGTCCAAAAACACACACTAATTTAAAAATATACATGGAAACTATTTGAAAGCAACTTTCAAATTAACTCGAATTATATGACATTTAAATAAAATTGTTATTAAAAAAATAACAAAATGATGTTTAATTTCATTTTAGATTATATGGTTGGTCGGGTTTGGGTCAATATTAATACGAGACAATATACCACAGGTGAAATCCTATAAATAACAAATCAAAATACAATTATACAATCTTAAACACTAAACAAAACAAATACAACTTAAAATTTTTTATTTTAGATACAACGCATGTGACCCGCGGTATACAACAAAAAATATTATACACAATAAATTCATCAATTTATAAAAATAAAAAAATCAAATAATTAACCCGCGGTGTACCGCGGGTCATATCCTAGTGTTTTGTATTATTTCGGGGTTTTATGGGTACCGTTCATTGTTTTACCAAATTTCGGCTCGGTTCTGGTTAATATGCCCAAGCTTCAAGCTCAGAGAATTTCAAAGCCAAAAGCAAAAAAGCAAGATGCAAGATAGTGAAATAGAAACTCCTAAAAACTATTTATAATATCTCCAAAAACGTGCAGGGACTAAAGTTGCAAATAGGGAAGTCTTCTAGGTTGATTCTACGGGCTTTAAAACTCTTAAACCGTCGAGGCTCTTGCTGGGACGCGTGTGGTGTCGATCGACACTAGGGGGTGTCGGTCGACACTCATGCCTTGGTCTGATACCGAATTCGTTCCTTCAGCTCTTAATCTCCGGTTTAGCTCCAGAATGGTTCATTATCTCCAAATTTGTCCCGAACGTGTAAACCTGAAAAGACTCAAAAAGACTCTAGGAACAACAAAAAGACTCTAAAACTGACACATATATCATGGCTAAAAACGGTAAAACCCACGATATATCAATGCACATCTCTAGTATATCATTTTAAACATAGTACATTATCACGTCACTAATAGTTTTACTGGAGATATTTCCATCTGCACCAAGATATGAATTTATCTTTCGATTAGTCCTTCTATCTTGATGTTACGACATATTGCCATGGCTGGCCGAGGACACTTTCCATGGCTTGTGTCAACATCGATACAATATCTAGTCTATTATTATCTCATTGGCCTCAAGCAATTGCAACTCTCAATTCCCCATACCCTAGGAGTTCGGATCTAATTCTTTAATCTAGACTATGTCCAATTCAATTAGATACTGAACCAAGTCTTGTTGATAAAATTCCACTCTTATTTGACTTTGAAGGTCTTTGGCATCCAAGCTTCTCCATCATGGAGATAACCTCGGCTCCGTCTTCCTCTCTTGTGGAGAGAACATGTCCACGTCTCTTAGCTATCTCCAAGTGGTTTGCGCCGACAACCAATGAAACTAAAAAACCTTTTTGAACGTCATGAAATCTGTTGATAGTGGCTAATGTTAAATTCTCTGAAGTGTTTGCGGAAGTGTCGTTGACACACCATGATCTCGTCTATGGCATGTTGCACCTTAGCGTCTCTGTCTCCAAACTTCTATGGATCTATCAAGGAAGCATAATACTTTTCCATTCTATCTATCTACTTTTATTGTAAGTTTGTGTTTGATTAGCATTTTATAACCTAACGGTAAATTTTTACTCTTTATCTTCCATTGGAATTGAACGAATGGATAACAAAAATGTTTGCGCAAAAAAAGATATCACCCATTGGTCCAATAAGTTTCCCAACATACAATTTTTTCAATACAAAGAATGTTGTTGCAATGAAACGGCACATAAACTAATATCAATTTTTTTTTTTTTTTTTCTCAACAAAACATAAAGTTTTGACTTTTCTAAATTTTTAAAAAGTTGTCGGTATATTGTTATACACACTTCTTTCTTCCTTCTAATTTTATTCGTGGATTAGAGATCACTCAATCCAAAAAAAAAAAAACACATTCCTCTCTCTCTCTCTCCGATCAAAAATTGTTAACATTTCTAAGAAATTCAAATTCTCTGTTTCAATCGCGATTCAAATTTCAAATGGGGAAACCAACGGGGAAGAAGAAGAATAACTCCGAGATCCCGGCGACGGATTCTTCCACCAGCGGCGGAGGTAAAACCAGAAAAAGCTTCGATCGATCAACCACCAAATCATTCGACAACGATATGACAATCTTCATAAATCGAGCATTAGAACTCAAAGAAGAAGGCAACAAATTATTCCAGAAACGTGATAACGAAGGAGCAATGTTTAGGTATGATAAAGCCGTTAAGCTATTACCTAGAGATCATGGAGATGTAGCTTATTTGAGAACAAGTATGGCTTCTTGTTATATGCAAATGGGATTAGGAGAGTATCCAAATGCGATTAACGAATGTAATTTGGCTTTAGAGGCTTCTCCTAGGTTTAGTAAAGCTTTGTTGAAACGAGCTCGTTGTTATGAGGCTTTGAATAAATTGGATTTCGCCTTTCGGGATTCGCGCGTTGTTTTGAATATGGAGCCTGAGAATGTTTCTGCTAATGAGATTTTTGAGAGGGTGAAGAAGGTTTTGGTTGGTAAAGGGATTGATGTTGAGGAGATGGAGAAGAATTTGGTTAATGTTCAGCCTGTTGGTGCGGCGAGGTTGAGAAAGATTGTTAAGGAGAGGTTGAGGAAGAAGAAGAAGAAGACCATGACGATGAATGGTGGAAATGATGGTGAAAGGAATAGTGTTGAAGCTGTTGTTGAGGATGCGAAAGTTGAGAATGGAGAGGAAGCGGATAGCGGGAAGTCGAAAGAGAAAAGGAAGGTAGAGGATAAGGTTGTGGTTGAGGAAAAGAAAGTGAGTCCTGTCATGGATAAAGAGGTCATTGCTTCAGAGATTGTTGAGAGCGCTAAGGAAGACGCAACAGTGACTAGGACAGTGAAGTTGGTTCATGGAGATGATATAAGGTGGGCACAATTGCCGTTGGATTCTAGTGTTAGACTTGTAAGAGACGTTATCAGGGATCGGTTTCCTGCTCTGAAGGGTTTCCTGATCAAATATAGGGACTCAGAGGGTGATTTGGTTACCATTACTACGACAGATGAGTTGAGGCTGGCTGCATCTACTAGGGAGAAACTTGGCTCCTTTAGATTGTATATAGCTGAAGTTAGCCCCAATCAAGAACCAACTTATGATGTCATCGCAAATGATGAATCAACTGATAAGTTTGCCAAGGGATCGAGTAGTGTTGCTGATAATGGAAGTGTCGGAGACTATGTGGAATCTGAGAAAGCATCTACCACCCTTGAGCACTGGATTTTCCAGTTTGCGCAACTGTTTAAGAACCATGTCGGGTTTGATTCTGATTCTTACTTGGAACTTCATAACCTTGGGATGAAACTGTATACAGAAGCAATGGAAGATATTGTCACTGGCGAAGATGCGCAACAACTCTTTGATATTGCTGCTGATAAGTTTCAAGAAATGGCTGCGCTTGCAATGTTTAACTGGGGGAATGTTCATATGTCCAAGGCAAGAAGGCAGATCTATTTTCCCGAGGATGGTTCAAGAGAAACTATACTAGAGAAAGTTGAGGCCGGATTTGAGTGGGCAAAGAATGAGTACAACAAAGCTGCAGAAAAATACGAAGGCGCGATTAAAATTAAATCTGATTTCTATGAAGCTCTTCTAGCACTCGGGCAACAACAGTTTGAACAGGCTAAGCTTTGCTGGTATCATGCATTGAGTGGCGAGATAGATATAGAAACCGATGTTTCCCAGGATGTTCTAAAGCTCTATAACAAAGCTGAGGAGAGCATGGAAAAGGGCATGCAAATATGGGAAGAGATGGAAGAACGCCGTCTGAATGGAATCTCCAATTTCGATAAACATAAAGAACTGCTACAGAAGTTAGGCTTGGATGGAGTCTTTAGTGAAGCGTCTGATGAAGAAAGCGCAGAACAAACAGCTAATATGAGTTCCCAGATCAATCTTTTGTGGGGTTCCTTACTGTATGAACGGTCCATCGTGGAGTATAAGCTTGGCCTACCAACCTGGGATGAATGTTTGGAGGTTGCAGTGGAGAAATTTGAACTAGCTGGAGCTTCTGCAACCGATATAGCTGTCATGGTAAAGAACCATTGCTCAAGTGACAATGCACTTGAAGGTAATTACGTTATTTAATATATGAATACTAAAGTCGAAAATTACTTGACGAATATGGGCAATACATAATAATCAAAACATCAACTGCAGGTATGGGATTCAAGATCGATGAGATAGTACAGGCATGGAATGAAATGTATGATGCCAAAAGATGGCAGATCGGTGTCCCATCGTTCCGGCTAGAACCTTTGTTCCGGAGACGGTCACCAAAACTTCATGATATTTTAGAAAATGTGTTTTCAGGGCCTCAGTGACGAAACAGTCTTTATATCAGCTGGCATCAGTTTTCAGTTTTGATAAGGTTTGTCTGAAAACTCGGAATTTTTTTTTCACGTTGGTGTTTGATGAAAAACTAATCTCTTGAACTGGTCCAACAATTGTTATTGCAGGTATTGTATTCTGTGGGAGTTATACGCTATTTGTCTTCGAATTTTGGTTTTGTTTTTCAGCTTATGGAAGCATTGAAGTAATATGTTTTAATATCTCTTGCCGGGTATGGCCGTGAAGAAGATGGGAGTGATCATTTTTTTGAGTTAAAAAAAATTTGTTAATTCATTATTTCAATTCTTTGGGGTTGTAATTTATATCATAGTTTTGTAATTTTTTTTTATTCATAATGATGAATTGATTGTTTGGATTAGTTGTGTATCTATGAATTGGTTTATTAATAAGATGGTGAATGGTTTTGGTTTGTGGTACTCAAACACTGATCTTACAATTAGAAACGACACGCTGTTTCTATTCTTGAAGTAGAATAGCAAGTTGTTGAACCCTTTGGAAGATAATTGGAGAGAGCAACTTTTCAGAGATTTCAAAACCCTGTAGAGAGAAGATTTATTCTAAACTCTTTCCTTCTTTTGATTTATTATTTGCAATCTATTCAAACATGTTTTCTGTTTCATTAATCATGTCTGAGTAATCTCCCTATTAGGTTTAGGGATTCTCATTAGGGATTTAGATGAATTAGTAGATCGATTACCTGTTAGGATTAATCTATAGAGTTTTTCGCCTTAGGTTGTTCTTAATGCTAGTTCTAGAGTAGCTAACTAGAACTTGATCATAGGATAATATGTTTTGATCCGAGAGGGCGTCTGTTACTTGAACTATCTTAGGTGGGCAGAAATTACTAGATTCATTCGAGAGGTGGTCTAGGAATATATGTGAACATATCAAACCTGTTTTTAATGCTAGTCTAAATCTAGGAGTTTACATTCGAGAGGAGGAACTACCTGATATTAGATTAGTTAGTCAATACATTCAAGAAGTGGTTGGCTATACATTAGTTTATTTGCTAGATTTACTATTAGTTTATTTCCTGAGAATTTTCCTAAATCTGACGCTTTAATCTATTGATTTGTTACTTGATTTATTTGCTTGCGTTTAATTTAATTCTTATTATTTTATTTAGCATAATTTCGAAACTGTTAGCTTATTGTGTGAACAAAAAAACTTTGTGGAATTCGACCCTAAAATACTGCAATTGATCTCTTATTTGAGAGAGTAGTTTTAGGATTCAATTTGAACCTTATCAAATTTGGCGCCGTTGCCGAAGTTCTTGGGAATCACTATTAAGTTTAGTTTATAAATTTTGTCAAAAAATTTCTTTTCCTTTGATACTTACGCGTTTCTTTCTTTTCTTTTTCTTGTGTTTCAGGTGCATGCCTAAACGCATAACTCGAGCAGCAAAAAAAAAGACCTCGTCAATTACTCTACTCTTGAATTGGCAAAGTTAGAACGCACTAACCGCAAAGCTCCAAAATCATCAACAATGGTTCGTGGAGAAATCAGAGCTGATGAACAAGGGATTTTGAGAGATGATGATGGACAAGCCTACAATGAGGCTGGACAGAGATTGGACGATCATGGAATCGTCATACCTGAGGATCAGATTGTGGATGATCCTAACGCCCAGATTGCTGCTCCACATGACGCAGCAGCTGGACACGTTCTTGGTATCGACTGACACCATCAGGGTGTCGCTCGACACCCACTCCCAGCAGACGAGCAGAAAAGAGTTGGCCAGCAGGGTCAATAACAACCGCCTGTCGCGGCGAAACGTCACATGACTCTTGGGGATTACAACAGGCCAGACCTGTTCTATGCTAATCGATCAGTGATCGTACCCTACCCCCCCCCCCCCCCCCCGCCCCCGTCTTCCAGAGAAACGACTTTGAGCTGAAACCTGCATCCTGCATACTTTACTCTTATGGGACAGCGACCTTTCCATGGCTTCTCTAACGAACAGCCAATGGACCACATCGAGCGCTTCGAGGAATTGGTATCTACCATCAAAGGTAATGGAGTTTTAGATGACTATCTTCTTTGCAAGCTCTTCCCATACTCACTTGCTGGGGAAGCAGCTTCTTGGTTAAAGCAGTTGAAGGAAGGATCTTTGACTAGCTGGAGGAAGATAAAGGTAGCCTTTCTCAACAACTTCTACGATGATGGTAAGTCTGAGGAGCTGCGCAACAAGTTATCTACATTCAGTCAAGGACCAGCAGAAGCCTTCAAAGCTGCTTGGGTCAGATTCAAGGAGTACCAACGAGATTGCCTGCATCACGGTTTCAGTGAAGTTCAGCTCATAGGTACATTCTTCAGAGGAGTTGATAGGAGATATCAGATGGCTCTAGATGCTGCAAGCAATGGCAACTTCAACAACAGGTACCCCGACGATGTTGTAGCTTTGATTGAGAATCTCGCCTGTAGCAACAGCACGAAGAATGCAAACTTCGGAAGGAAGAAAACCACAGATGCAATTACGGGTAGTCAGTTTGCAGAGGTTAAAGCCAAGTTGGATTCCGTCTACAGCCTCCCCACAGGTAAGAAAGCTGTTCACTTTGCTGCATAGGTTGAGACTATTAAGCCAAAAGAAGAGTCTGAAGAAGGAGTGTTTTACATTGATGGCCAAGGATACCAGAAATTCGGTCCTCCATAGAGTAACTTCAGCGGTCAGAGGTTCATAGGAAATCAGAACAACTTCGGTTTCAACAATAGGCCTGCGTTTCAGAAGACATATCCACAGAGTAGTAGCTTCTAGAGAACCTACGGGAACACAACCTACCAGAACCCACTTGCACTCACTCCCGAGAGTAAGATGGAGACGATGCTTGAGCAGATTCTAGAGGTTCAGACTAAGCTTACGGTTGAGTTCAACGGGAAGTTTGACACCATCTATTCTGATTTGAATGGCAAGATTGATACTTTGAATAATCACATGAAGAAGCTCGATGTTTAAGTTGCTCAAACCGCCGCCACTGTTAAGAGACAAGATGGTATTCTTCCTGGTATGCCTGATACTAATCCCAAAAGAGCCTGCAATGCAATTCTAGTCAGCGATAGAGATGATGTTTGGGAAGAATTGGACACCGAAGACGAGCTTGAGCTCGCTGCTGCAGAGCTAGTGTCGACCGATGTAGAGCCAGTATCTAGAGGTGTATAACGGGCCGGCCCGCGTCCATCTGGGCCAGCCCGCGATGGGCATTTAAATTTATGAGACCGCGGCGGGCCGGCCCGCTAGGACCGCGGGCAAAAATAATATGTCCAGGCCCGCCCCGCTAAGCCCAACAGGTTAGCGGGCCGGCCCGCGGGCTTAGCTTTAAATATTTTAAAAATAATTGAAAAAATAAAATTAATTTTTAAAATTAACAATTTTTCAATAAAAAAACTTTTAGAATTAATTTTTTTGTAAATCTTATAATTTATACATTAAATTTCGTTATATGTTCATATATTTCACATATATATTTTTAGAAATTAGAATTATGTAAAAATATTTATTTATTTATATTAATTAATTATTTTTATTAAATATTTGTAGTCCGCGGGCCGGCCCGCAAATCCGCGGACAAAACCCGCAAAAACCCGCAATCCGCATGGGCTTGTACGCGAGGCCCGCTATTTTATGGGCATGAAAAATGATGTCCAAGCCCGCCCCGCTGTGGGCTACTTGGACAAAGCCCGTGGGCTATTGGCCCGCTTGACACCCCAGGCTGTCGATCGACACCCACTCGATTCGTGTGGAACACGACGTTCGAGGGAGAGTTATCGACTTATACAGACTCGAGCCGCTCGACACAAAGCAGCAATGTCGACTGACACTACAAGGGTGTCGATCGACACCATCTCCCCCACGAGACAGTTTCGATGTACAACGGACAAAGATCGATTGAGCACGACACAGAGGAGTCGACACCATCTCGGAGTGTAGACCGACACTCACCTAGTGTCGATCGACACTAGGTCCGCATAATTCCTTATGTAATTGTCTTTCCGCCTGCGAAACCTTTCTACACGCCTCTAGTCCCTTTTCCTAATAAGCGTCGATCTAAGCAGGAGATTCACGATGAGCGATGCAAGGCTATCATGGAGAAGATATTGACTACAATTCCTAAAGTCAATCCCGAGACATCTTCTCCACCACTTCAGCGCTATGTCAAGCGATTGGTCAACAATGGAATCTGTGCTGAAGAAGCTGCGTTGCTCACCAAGGATATCTGTTTGATTGTGCTGCAAGAGGCCAAGAAGAAAAAGAAAAAGAAAGTGATTATGTCTGAACACATTAGCTCAATAATTCAAAGTCAGATGCCTGAAAAGCTACCTGATCCAAGAAGCTTTGTTCTTGATTGCTCCATCTCCATAGGTCGGTTCCCTAAATCGTTGTGAGATCTCCATTATCAATCTGATGCCACATTCAGTTGTTGTGCGCCTCGCTATGACAGCTTACAAGCCAACACGGATCACCTTGCTTCTAGCGGATCGTTCTAAGCGAATTCTCGAAGGAATCCTAGAAGATGTTGTAGTGCAGATTGGTGAATGCCTCATACCTGCTGATTTCGTAGTACTAGACTACGATGAAGAACCCAAGGATCCTCTTATCTTGGGTAGAGCTTTCTTAGCCACAGCTGGTGCGAAGATTGATGTGAAGAAGGGACAAATTTCATTGGATGTGTGTGATGTGAAGATGAATTTTGACATGGATGGCTCTAAATCACCTCCAATTCTCAGTGGTAAGTCCTTCTCTGTTGAATCTATAAAGGAATCATTTGCAAGGCAATTGGATTCTACTGCACCAGCAGAGGCTGAAACTGCTCAGCCTGCAACTCAGCATCGTTCAGACGAACGGGTGTCGACCGACACCAACTGTGTCGATCGACACAAACGACGAGCAAAGAAGAAGATTTTAGCAAACATTTCTTGTGGGACTGCAGAAAATACCAAGTATTCGGGAGCTGTTCCCGAGCCATACACAACACCTCGCCCCCGCTTTCCACGCCTTGATCAGCAAAGGTATTGCTCCTCTCCTCCTCATCCTTCCCCTTCTTCAGTTAATACTTCCATATCTTCGAAGAAGGCTTCACAGGTTAACAAGCCACGAGATTCTCGAGTGCTTGTTTCTTCTGTTGTTGATGCAGGAAAAGGTACAAAGGACGCTGCAGCTTCTACCAGTTTCCTTGGACATGAGCACGCCTCCAACGCTTACACTCCACCATGGATAGCAAGGCGTCAGTCTTTTGAGAAGTCTCCTGTTGGGGTCGGATTTCATCCCATAGCACCGAGCCGAACTTCGAACGCCTCAGGGAACTTCTGAAGACACCTCAGCGAAGCGAGCCATTCACCTCGGTGCAAACTGCCATTCATCTCGGTGCAAACTGCCATTCACCTCGGGTCATTGCATTGGTTGCCTCGGGGAACGCCCGTAGTCTGCTCGGGGTCTGTCAGCAAGCTTGTGAACCCGAGCCGGCTCCCTTCAAGTGCCCGAGCCGGTTCACTCCGGGAATCCGAGCCGGTTCGTGTCAAGACCCCCGAGCTGGCTCCTTCCGTGGACCCGAGCCGGTTTCCCTCGGGAGCTTGGGCCGTGCCTCTCTTGTCCCCGAGCCGATTGCACAAGTCACCCGAGGCAAAGACTTGGTAAAATATTCGTCTTCAAAGTACCATTTCCAAGTAGGTCGTCATTTCCGAAAGAGAAGGATCATTTCCGATAAACCCGGAAATGATAAGGAAGAATCTCAAAGGATCGACTCAAATTAGGATATCTTCCAAGAAACTCCGAAGAATAAGGAAATTATCCTTATTCCGCGATATTCTAAGCCGACTTCAAGATAAATGGAAATCTTCCGAGAATATCGCGGGAGAGGCGGTTTATCACCCCTATATAAAGAACTCAAGGCTCAAGCGGAGAAGGGGGCAATATCTCTCTAGAATTTACACTACACAAAGCTCTCACAGCACTAACATCTTTTTCTTTACGATCAAACTCTTGTACGATCAAAGTCATCTTTTCCTTAATAATATCAAGAACACCATCTTTCGTATCAATTGATTCTGTCGCTCTTTGAGAATTCTCGCAAATCGTATCCCTAAATTAAAACCCTAGACAAATCTCGATTGTGTTAGTTTCGACTTCCACAGTTTGGCGCCGTCTGTGGGGATACTTTAGAATTCTCTTACCCTGAGACGCAGAACTCGATTACCGAAAAGGACGATGAACGAAGACGGTCGTCAGACACCATCAGCCGGAGAAGGGAACCCCAATGCTCCGAACCCTCAAAATCCTCAAGCCGATCTGACGATCATAGCGACCCTAGCCGAACTGAAAGACCTGATGGTTAAATTCCAGAAGAAAGCTGACGACCAAGAGAAAGCTAACAAAACCTTGGCACAGCGAGTCGACGAAATCGCAACACGTGGGCAACCAAAAACCACGCGCTTCCAGACTCGGCCGCCACGAGCTCGGAGGGATTTGCCTGGCATCAACCCAACAAGACTCACGTTCGCGACACCAACCGAAAACACCAGAGTCGCAACCCGAGCCGACCCTGCCAGACGCGAGAACCAAGATGATCCCACCGAGCCAGACGCAGTGGACTTGACGGACGAACCAGATGATTTGCAAGACGAGCGCACCCGAGCAGGAGCTAACTCCACCGAGCGAACGGACCTTACTGATAACGAAGAAACTGAGGAAAACATAAGGTGAGCCGAAGAATCCGAAAGAGAAGACGAGCTGAGCAAGATCCGAGCCTCCCTAGCCAAGGCGGAAGCTGATATGAAGCTCGTCAAAACCCAGATGCATAGCGTTTCATCCTCCGCACCGAACATCAACCGAATTTTGGAAGAATCTCGGAATACGCCTTTCACCAAAAGAATTTCCGAAACGACGATGTCCAATCTGGGGAAGTTCAAAATCGACTCTTACAACGGATCAACCGACCCGAAGTGCCACATTAAATCGTTCGTGATATCTGTGGCCCGAGCCAGGTTCAAGCCCGGGGAAAAAGACGCAGGTCTGTGCTTACTGTTCGTGGAACACCTCAAAGGACCCGCATTAGAGTGGTTTTCAAGATTGGAACGAAACTCGATTGATAGTTTCGACGAGCTGTCGACATTGTTCCTCAAACAATACTCTGTGCTCATCGACCCCGGAACTTCCGACGCGGATCTGTGGTCCTTGTCTCAACAGCCCACCGAGCCATTAAGAGATTTCCTCAAGACCTTCAAATCGACGCTAGCCAAGGTCGAAGGAATTACAGATGTAGCAGCTCTCTCGGCTTTGAAGAAAGCTCTCTGGTACAAGTCAGAATTCAGGAAAGAGTTGAACCTGTCTAAACCAACAACAATTCGCGACGCGCTGCATCGAGCCTCGGATTTCGTCGCCCACGAAGAAGAAATGGCGCTACTAGCAAAGAGGCACGAGCCAACGAAACAGGCGCCCCGAGCCGAGAAAACCGAGAAAGCCCAAGCGACACCTCCGGTCCAGAAGAAAACGCGTGAGAGCGGTACGTATACGCATCACGAAGGGCGCAATTTCTCAGGATACCATAGCTACCAGATTGACACGCCCCGAGGCCGTGGCCGCGGCAGAGGCCGAGGCCGTGGGCGAGGAAGAGAGTCCTTTACTTGGACAAGGGATCAGCCACCGAGCAATGATCAAGAATATTGCGAACACCACAAAATTTTCGGCTATCATACCTCGAGATGCCGAAGCCTCGGAGCCAAGTTAGCAACCAAATTCCTAGCTGGAGAGCTCGGGACAAACGTTACTCTTAAGGACCTCGAGCCAGAGCCAGAGCCCGAGCAGACCAACCCGGGAAGAGATCCCGAACCAAGGAACCAGGAGTCTCAGAAAAGAACCCAGGGGACGGAAGACGAAGACCGAGATGGTACGCGGCAGAAGGTTCTCACCATAATGGGTGGATCGCCATACTGTCCTGACACCGTAGCGGCAATCAAAGCTTATCAACGCCGAGCCGAGACGCCTAGCAACTGGACAAGACAATTTGATCGACCTAACGACATGATCACATTCGAAGAAAGCGAGACAAACGGGCTCGACATGCTTCATAACGATCCAATCGTCGTCACGTTAGCGATAGGAGACCACGATATTTACCGAGTATTAATCGACACCGGCAGCACCATCGACGTAATCTTTCGCGAAACGCTCTGACAAATGAACATCGACATGTCACAGGTGATTCCGACCCCGAGGCCTGTCCTCGGGTTTTCAGGGAAAATTTGATGACGCTTGGAACCATCCAACTACCAGTCCGAGCCGGCGGGGTAACAAAGATCGTCAACTTCTCAGTCACCGATCAACCTACCATCTACAACGTCATAATGGGAACTCCGTGGTTAAATCTAATGCAAGCTGTCGCATCAACATATCATCTGTGTGTCAAATTCCCGACCCCCAATGGCGTGAAAACAATCTGGGGCAGTCAGAAAAATTCTCGGATGTGTTTCATGGCAGCACACAAACTCTGAAACCCTGTCACTGAAGCGAAGGCTGAAACCGATCACAAGAAATCAAAACTTGGTCGGAGTGAAGAGAAGGCTAAATCTAAACAATTATAGCAATTATAGATCGAGGAGGCGCGCGAGGAGAAGAAGCCTACCTCGGATCCTGTAATCTCCATTAGCCTCGACGACGAACGGCCCGAACGATGCGTGGAAATTGGCAGCGATTTAACCGAGGAAATCAAGACCGAGCTCATCTCATTCCTCAAAGAGAACATCAACACCTTCGCCTGGTCGGCTGAAGATCTACCTGGGGTAAGCATCGACGTAATCTGCCACGAGCTGAATGTTGACCCATCTTTCAAACCCATCAAGCAGAAGCGAAGAAAATTGGGTCGGGATCGCGCAGATGCCGTGAACGCCGAAGTAGAAAAGCTCTTAAAGATCGGCTCGATCTCCGAAGCAAGATACCCGGACTGGTTAGCAAATCCTGTCGTGGTTAAAAAGAAGAACGGCAAGTGGAGAGTCTGCGTCGATTTCACCGATTTGAACAAAGCTTGCCCTAAAGACAGTTTTCCACTCCCACATATCGATCGCTTAGTGGAAGCAATTGCGGGAAATAAGTTGCTATCGTTCATGGATGCTTTCGCAGGATACAATCAGATTCTCATGCATCCCGACGATCGCGAGAAGACAGCTTTCATCACAGACCGAGGTATCTACTGTTACACAGGCATGCCCTTCGGACTCAAGAACGCTGGCGCAACGTATCAACGGCTCGTCAACAGGATGTCTCCGAGCAGCTCGGGAAGACGATGGAAGTTTTTATCGACGACATGTTAGTCAAATCCCTTGAAGAGAGCGATCACATAGCCCATCTACGCGACTGTTTTCGCCAGCTCAACAAGCACAACATGAAGCTCAACCCGGCAAAATGTCGTTTCGCGGTAAAGTCGGGAGAATTCTTGGGATATCTCGTAACTCACCGAGGCATCGAGGCAAACCCGAAGCAAATCGATGCTCTACTGAACATGCCCTCACCACAGAACAAGCGCGAAGTCCAACGTCTCACCGGGAGAGTCGCAGCCTTGAACCAATTCATCTCGCGGTCCACTGACAAATGCCTGGCTTTCTACGATACTCTGCGCGGAAACAAGAAATTCGAATGGACCGATCGCTGCGAAGAAGCTTTCCAGGAACTGAAGAAGTATTTGGCTAATCCACCGGTGTTGGCGAAACCAGTCCCAGGCGAGCCATTATTTCTGTACATCGCAGTCTCTGATACGGCGATAAGTGGAGTCATAGTCAGGGAAGACAGAGGAGAGCAGAAGCCGATATTTTATGTCTCGCAAACCTTCACCGACGCGGAGACACGCTACCCGCAAACTGAAAAGCTCGCCTTCGCCGTAGTAATGTCAGCTCGGAAGCTACGGCCATATTTCCAGTCTCACTCAATTGTCGTCATGGCGCCCGTATCACTCCGAACCATCCTGCACAGTCCGAGCAAATCGGGAGGCCTGGCCAAATGGGCAGTAGAACTCAGCGAGTACGACATCGAATACAGGAACAAAACATGTGCGAAATCTCAAGTCCTGGCCAATTTTATCATCGAGCTGCCAATAGAGAACGCCCGAGAAGAGTCACCCAACGCTGTTTGGATCCTCCACGTCGACGGCTCATCCTCGAAACAAGGTTCTGGCGTCGGAATCCGCCTATCATCACCAGAGGGTGAAATCCTTGAACAATCCTTTCGGCTGAATTTCGACGCGACTAACAACGTGGCTGAGTACGAAGCGCTGATAGCAGGACTTAAGCTGGATCGGGGACTTAAGATCAACAAGCTGCGAGCCTTTTGCGACTCCCAGCTCGTGGCTAATCAATTTAATGGAGAATATGCGGCTCGCGACGAACGAATGGAAGCGTATCTTGCTCTCACGCAAGACTTGGTGAAAAAGTTCGGCGAGTTCGAATTAACCAGAATCCCACGAGGTAAAAACACATCGGCCGATGCCTTAGCAGCTCTGGCTTCAACCTCCGACCCGAATCTGAAAAGAATCATACCGGTCGAGTTCATCGAAAAGCCGAGCATTGAAGAAATTAGCAAGGATCAAGTTCTAACAGCTCGGGAGACAGAAGAACCGGAAGAAATGGACATCGAACTACTAAACCAGCAAACTACGGACGCAACTGAGCCCGAATACGGAAGCGACGCCAAATGGATCGGAGCCATCCGAAGCTACATAGCCGATGGAAAAGTTCCTACTGAAAAATGGGCAGCTCGGAAGCTTAAAGCCAAAGCGGCTCGGTATACTCTGATCAACGGAGAACTCTTTAAATGGAGATTTTCCGGTCCCCTCCTTATCTGTGTCGAAGGAAATGAGGCTCGGAGAGTCATGGAAGAAGTACACGACGGATCTTGTGGGAACCATTCTGGCGGGAGAGCCCTGGCTATAAAGATCAAACGCCACGGATATTTTTGGCCGACAATGGTCAAAGACTGTGAGAAGTTTTCTCAACGGTGTGATAAATGCCAGAGACACGCACAAACCATTCATCAACCCGCCGAGCTCCTCTCTTCCATCAGTTCGCCTTATCCATTCATGCGATGGTCCATGGACATCATCGGACCTCTACACGACTCCAAGCAGAAGAAACTCGTCCTCGTACTGACAGACTACTTCTCCAAATGGATCGAGGCGGACTCTTACGCCAGCATCAAAGACGCGCAGGTCGAGAACTTCGTCTGGAAGAACATCATATGCCGCCACGGGATACCTTACGAGATCGTTACAGACAACGGATCGCAGTTTATTTCGGCTCGGTTCGAAGGATTCTGCGAGAAATGGGGAATTCGCCTCAGCAAGTCTACGCCTCGGTATCCTCAAGGGAACGGACAAGCCGAAGCGGCAAACAAGACAATTCTCGACGGAATAAAAAAGCGCCTCGACGCGAAGAAAGGCCGCTGGGCCGATGAATTAGAAGGAGTACTATGGTCGCACAGAACCACGCCGCGGCGGGCCACGGGAGAAACACCTTTCGCCCTTGTCTACGGCACGGAGTGTGTGATTCCCACCGAAGCCGAGATTCCGGGACTGAGAAGACGTTTTCTCCCCGAGCAGGAAAATTCCAACACTCAGATGATGCTGGACGAGCTGGACTTAATTGACGAAAGAAGAGATTTGGCTTTGATCCGTATGCAGAACTATCAGAATGCAACGGCTCGGTACTACAATTCTCACGTGAAGCATCGCCGCTTCCACGAAGGAGAGCTCGTACTGCGCAAAGTTTTCCAGAATACCGCCGAGCAGAACGCAGGTAAGCTCGGCACGAATTGGGAGGGACCTTACACGATCGCAAAGGTAATCCGTCCCAGCGTCTACGAACTCATCAACATGAACGGCAAAGCGGTACCTAGATCCTGGAACACAATGCATCTAAGGAAATATTACCGCTAAAAACCTAAGGTACGCATGTACTTGAACTACGGGGTGGCTTGATCCCTGAAAAGGGTACGTAGGCAGCTCGTCCTCGGACGAGTTCAGCTACCCCCCTAATTAAAAAAGGGGGGGGGGAGTGGGTCTGTATACATATACTCCCACTAAAATTTCATTCTTTCTAAAGTTTACCCTTCGGGTTTTCAACTCAAATCCACCTCGACATTTTTCCCAAAACTCATCTCGGGAACTTTTACTATCCTCTTATCGACCCACAAAGCCAACAGTTCATTCGGATGATGGCCACGTCCACGAACAGAGAGCTCATTTCACCGCTTCGGTTACAGCGCGCTATATAAGTATTCGAGACAATTCGGTCGGAGATATCTGACCACCAAGAGATTGTCTTCGGAAAACCCAGTCGACTTCGACACTGGTACCCCAGTTCGCTTCTAAGCACTGGCTTCGACTATATCAGCTCGGGTCGCAACCGATAGAGATTAGTCCCATATAACCAAAACCTAGTTATCTTAACACTGGTGAACGATCCATTTCACTTTCAGTTCGGAAGTGGAAACGGTTCGGGAGAATTAACTTTTTCACATCACACTTACAAAAACCCAGTTATCTTAACACTGGTTCGCTATTCCGAAAGATAACTTCTACTGAACCGAAACTCATTTTTACCAAAACCCAATTACATTGACATTGGTGTATAATTCGGTTCGGAAGTTAAAACGACTCGGAAAAGACTAACTCCTCGATGAACAAGTCATGTTTCCGAAGTTACTTCGGAAGCAACTCAAGATGAACGAAACAATTCAAGTATTTAAAGAAACATGCATTCAAAAGGGATAAAGCCGTCCAGGCACAAGTCTTACAAAAAGGAGAAGAATCAAAACAAATCCAGAACATAAAAGAAGGGGCGCCTCAGGATCACTTATCCTGCTCCTCGTCTGGAACAAGCGCAGCCTCGGAGCCCAGGTTCGTCCCTGCTTGATCGATAACTCCAACTTCGATCGCCTCGCCCTCCACCGACCTATTCCCAAGGCTATCATGAGCAGAGTCGGGCGACACCGGAGGAATCTTCAAAGTTTCGAGCAGCTCGACCGCGAGCTGAGAATACTCCGCTTCGGCGTCCCCGAACTCTTCTTTCCATGCCTCTACCTCTTTCTTCTCGTCTTCGATCGACTTGCCCTCCTCGAGCTCGGCAATCAGCTCGGCGTTAGCCTTAGCTTGGGAGAAGTACATGTATCGATCAGCGACCTGGTCGAACTGTTCCAGCTTTGCCTCGATCGTTTTGATCTGCTTGGCGAACTCTTCGGTAACCTCCCTTTTGGCAGCCTTCCTGGCTCGAGCAACCTCGGCCTCCCGAAGGGACTTCTCCTCGGCAAATAGGCGGTTGAGGCGCTCAATCTCCGCTTCGGCTTTCTGCCGAATTCGAGCATTCTCCTCGGCATCCTTCTGCCTCGCTTCTTGCTCAGCCGCAACCAAGGCCTCGGCCCTCTCCCTTGCTGCGGTCGCCTTGGTTACTCTCCTCTCCGATTCCGCTCGGGCCATCTCAAACTGCTCGCTGGCAGCTTCGCGCTGGCGGTTCGCGGATTCGTAAGAACGAACCAGCGTGTTCATTGAGGAGAAAGCCTGGGGATAAAACGACATGTTAGGAACGGAAAAGAACTTCGAAACAAGAGGTTCAAAAAAAAAATTATTACCTTCAGAAAGTTGGCCGAAGTCTCGGCGTATCTTTCCGCCTCGGCCAGATTCTCAGGGGCCGTCAACAACGGCCATGCACACGAAGCAACAAGGTTGGCCGAAGCCACCTTGTCCTTGTAAATCGGTCGAGAGCTGCTGTGATCGCTCTTCGACTTCTTCCTCTTATCGGTAGAGTGGTCGCCCCGAGGACGTTTTCCCTTAGACTTGGCCTGTCTACCAGCAGCCAAGCCGACCACAACTTCGGTGTGTTCGACCTCGGGAGCTTGAACTCCACTGTCCCCAGCTGGGACATCGTCGACCGCTTCGGGAAGAACCGAAGTAACAGCTAGATCAACCCCGGATCCTTCGGGGCCCTTAACCACTTCGGGTCTGCCAGACGCCTCGGGTAGATCGGACGCCTCGGGCCTTCTAGACCCCTCGGTCAAAGGTTTGAAAACCGCCTCGAGAGCTCTTTTCTGCTCGGCCGCTTCCTTCTCAGCAGCCTTTTTCTCCCTTAGCGTCATCTTCGCCTTCTGCATCTCCATGTAGCCGCTTAATCGGTGATCCGAAGAGGATGATGATGATGAACAGGACACGCCTCGGAGTAATCTCAGCGCTTTCTCGACTCTTTTGAGCGTAAAATGCTTGGTCCAGTTACACTTCCGGGAAGCCAACTCCTCGTGAGTTTCTAAAAGATCTTCGGGGATAAGCTCGAGGAACGTCGGGTTACGATCTGAAAATGAAAACAAAACTGGTTAGAATAAATCGATCAAATCACGACAGAAAGAAAACTCAAACGCTTTGGGTAAACTACCGATTTTGCCCCATTTCGCAACAATTTTATCAAGGCATCCCTCGGGGACGGAGTCCTCGTCAATCGCGACGAAGAAGAAATGATCAGTGTACTTCTCATCCTTGCTCGGGAACCCGCCAATGATCTTTTTATTTTTGCTCGGCGAGATGTAGTATCTTTCCAGAGGACCCGGGCTACGACGAACCTCCAGGAAATTCCTTAAATGCCCGAGGGACAAAATTTTATCCGCTTCGAAACTCCTTACTAAGATCCCAATAAGATGCCGCAGTCCACGAGTTGAGATCTGAGCCAACGCAATCTTATACGACCACAAATACTCAACGATCAGCCTCGGGAGAGGGAACCACATGAAACAAAAACTGAAAAACCCCTCGTACAATGTGAAGAACCCCTCAGGAGGATTATCGGCTCGTTCACTTGGGGTCGGAAGCCTCATCGTGACTCCTTCACTGAAACCGAACCGAACTCTCAATTCTCTGAGGGAGTCCTCGGTGGATAGCGTAGAACCAGGAGGGTCGGGCCTTTTTACTTTTCTGGCTCGCTTCGTCTTCTGCTGTAGAGCCTTAGCCGCTTGCATCTTGGCCTGAAGCACTCTCACCTCCGCTTCGGAATCATAGTGAACCGCCTCGGCCTTTACAGGGAGCAAAGACGGCTCGGTCGCTTTTTGCCAACGAGAACCCCCAGCTTCGTCCTTAGACGGAGGACGCGTTCTCCCCGTATTTAAAGCTGCCTCGGGGTCATCAGGAAGATCCTCATCCCGAGCCACAAATTGGCTCGGATCTTGGTCCACGGATGACGATTTTGCTTCACTATCGCCGTTCCGCTTGGAGCAATCTGAAAAACTAGCCTCGGTTCCTTCCGAGGGACTGCTCCAAACCATCTTCCTTTCATGAACAGGAATGTTTCTGCCTCGGGAAGAATCACTTGAATCAGAGAGTGACATCTTCGGCTCGGGTGAATCAAAAAGAATCGGAAAAACAAGATTTGAAATCGTAAAAACCAAATCTAAGATCTGGCACGGCGGAGGAACGACGGAAAATAAAGCAAAGCAGAGGAAATTAAAGAGATCAAGATCAGAGAGAAAAGAAGCGAACCTTAGAAATTTTCCTTGTAGATTGCGAAATGAGAAAATGAAGCAGGAGTCGGATATTTATAGAACGCTTCGGCGCGTCGGGTACACACGAGTTTAATAATATTTCGCATCCGCCCAAGTCTCGGGCGCGTCGGGTGCGCATGACCAACATTAAGATACTTTGCATCCGCACGGGTCTCGGGAATCAGCAGAGGACTCTTCCACTTCTCGAGGTAGAATCTCAACCGTCACGCGCGCTAGAAGAAGATGAAGCGTCAAAGAGATTTGAATCGTCAAGAATCAGAATCACCGAAGGACACTAACCATCTTTGAAACATTGAAAGTTTCGCGGCATACAAGGATGGGCTCGGAACAAAGTTTAAAACGGCTCGGACTAACAGTCGTGAAGCTCATCGGTCGCTCTTCGAACCAACGAGCTGGGGGGCTAACTGTTGGGGTCGGATTTCATCCCATAGCACCGAGCCGAACTTCGAACGCCTCAGGGAACTTCTGAAGACACCTCGGCGGCGAAGCGAGCCATTCACCTCGGTGCAAACTGCCATTCACCTCGGTGCAAACTGCCATTCACCTCGGTGCAAACTGCCATTCACCTCGGGTCACTGCATTGGTTGCCTCGGGGAACGCCCGTAGTCTGCTCGGGGTCTGTCAGCAAGCTTGTGAACCCGAGCCGGCTCCCTTCAAGTGCCCGAGCCGGTTCACTCCGGGAATCCGAGCCGGTTCGTGTCAAGACCCCCGAGCTGGCTCCTTCCGTGGACCCGAGCCGGTTTCCCTCAGGAGCTTGGGCCCTGCCTCTCTTGTCCCCGAGCCGATTGCACAAGTCACCCGAGGCAAAGACTTGGTAAAATATTCGTCTTCAAAGTACCATTTCCAAGTAGGTCGTCATTTCCGAAAGAGAAGGATCATTTCCGATAAACCCGGAAATGATAAGGAAGAATCTCAAAGGATCGACTCAAATCAGGATATCTTCCAAGAAACTCCGAAGAATAAGGAAATTATCCTTATTCCTGCGATATTCTAAGCCGACTTCAAGATAAATGGAAATCTTCCGAGAATATCGCGGGAGAGGCGGTTTATCACCCCTATATAAAGAACTCAAGGCTCAAGCGGAGAAGGGGGCGATATCTCTCTAGAATTTACACTACACAAAGCTCTCACAGCACTAACATCTTTTTCTTTACGATCAAACTCTTGTACGATCAAAGTCATCTTTTCCTTAATAATATCAAGAACACCATCTTTGGTATCAATTGATTCTGTCGCTCTTTGAGAATTCTCGCAAATCGTATCCCTAAATTAAAACCCTAGACAAATCTCGATTGTGTTAGTTTTGACTTCCACATCTCCCAACACTTCTCATGCTCCACCTTGCTCCTGAACCCCGACATAGTCAAGCTAATGACTAAAAATAAGCGCTTCGTGGGAGGCAACCCACTGATATATTTTTCCATTTTCTTTTATTTTATTTATGTTTTTCTTTTTATAATTTTTTCCTAACTCTGGGTTTGGATGCCACTGGGGATAGTGTCATTTAAGTCTGGGGAAGAAAGTTACTAATTATGTTTTTTTTTTTGTTTTTGATTCTTATTCTTTTTTTTTTTTGAGTCATTTTATTGAGTTAAAATTTTGTTGGAAATTATGATCTTTTTCTCTAGATTATTGCCTGGTTAGTTTGATGCTGCAGATTCAATTCAATCCGACTAATGGAAAATCCAGAGAGTTAATCAATAGACCAGAGGACATCCACGTTTCCAACACAATCCGAGCAAAGTTCATGATCTTCACCTCGTATATACGGTTAGTATTCTCAGAACTTGACTCCTCGTTCATACCTGATAAATGAGACCTATGTGAAAAAGATGGTATTCAGAGAAAAAAAAATGAGATGATTTTATTTTGGAGTAAAGAGATAGGAAAATTTTCCGTGATCTCATTATTTTACTTCAAGAGGAATGATCACACGAAGGTTGGAAGCAAGGTTAGGAACATTTCCTAAGTAGGTTGAAATGGTTGATTTATCATGTTATAGTACAGGATTGAGTCTAGAAGGTTGTTGAGTACTGATTTTATTGATGAGATTTATGCGATGAGGGCTATAGGATATAGTTATGGAATTTGGTTTGGAATTTGGAATGTTGAGAATGCTTGCGGAGAATTACATGGTGGTTAGGATTTGATGCGAACTGCTAGGCATTTGGATTTGGTTTGAATAATCAAAGTAATAGGCTAGATAAATTGAGAGTTTCTTTGTTTTCAAACTTTTTGCACGGGTTCGGTTTTTGTGTTTTGCTTGAGGGCAAGCAAAAGCTAAGTCTGAGGAAGTTGATATATCGTGGATTTTATCGTTTTTAGCCATGATATATGTGTCAGTTTTAGAGTCTTTTTGTTGTTCCTATTTTTGAGTATTTTTAGGTTTTTACACGTTCGGGACAAATTTGGAGATAAGGAACCATTCTGGAGCTAAACCGGAGATTAAGAGCTGAAGCAACGAATTCGGTATCAGACCAAGGCATGAGTGTTGACCGACACCCCCCTAGTGTTGATCAACACCACACGCGGTCCAGCAAGAGCCTCGACGGTTTGATAGTTTTAAAGCCCGAAGAATCAAACCCAGAAGACTTCTATTTGCAACTTTAGTCACTGCACGTTTTTAGAGATATTATAAATAGTTTTTAGGGTTTTTCTATTTTATTATCTTGCATCTTGCTTTTTGCTTTTGGCTTTAATGAAATTCTCCGAGCTTGAACCCTTTGGAAGATAATTGGAGAGAACAACTTTTCAGAGATTTCAAAACCCTGTAGAGAGAAAATTTATTTTAAACTCTTTTCTTCTTTTGATTTATTATTTGCAATCTATTCAAACATGTTTTATGTTTCATTAATCATGTCTGAGTAATCTTCCTGTTAGGTTTAGGAATTCTCATTAGGGATTTAGATGAATTAGTAGATCGCCTTAGATTGTTCTTAATGCTAGTTCTAGAGTAGCTAACTAGAACTTGATCATAGGATAATAGGTTTTGATCTGAGAGGGAGCCTGTTACTAGAACTATGTTAGGTGGGCAGAAATTACTAGATTCATTCGCGAGTTGGTTTAGAAATATCTGTGAACATATCAAACCTGTTTTTAATGCTAGTCTAAATCTAGGAGTTTACATTCGAGAGGAGGAACTACCTGATATTAGATTAGTTAGTCAATACATTCGAGAGGTGGTTGGCTATACATTAGTGTTTTGAGTTCTAGAACGGTTCGATAATAATCCTAATTAATTTGCTAAATTTACTATTAGTTTATTTCCGGAGAATTTCCCTAAATCTGACGCTTTAATCTATTGATCTGTTACTTAATTTATTTGCTTGCATTTATTTTAATTCTTATTATTTTATTTAGCATAATTTTGAAACTGTTAGCTTATTGTGTGAACAAAAGAACTTTGTGGAATTCGACCCTAAAATACTGCAATTGATCTCTTATTTGAAAGAGTAGTTTTAGGATTCAATTTGAGCCTTATCATGCATGTAACTTGAAATGAAATACTAATTTAAATTCAAATTGAATAAAAATTAAATTTAAAAAGGCCAAACGATGTCATTATTTATCAACCCGAACTTTAAATAGACTAAAATTTATTACGATGTTTATATTTTAAAATTTCAGCTAAAAAAGATCGTTATAATGTAAATGTGTTGAATATACTAAATTAATTATCCATCTTCTAGAAACAGATATTTTAATATTTTAATATTATTCTAACCGACTCTCACCTCCTATATATATGTGTGAGATCGTTTAATGTTGGATAACAAGAAAGAAAGTGAATAAGAAAAGAAAGTTATACCCTCTCTCCCACGCACATCTATTATACCCTCTCTCCCACTCACGTCTATCTCCCTCACTTTTCAATATCAAATATCCATATATATACTACGCAATTATATAATAATATATATCAATTTAAATTAATAATTCACAATACGTTATCAGCACGAGTAAGCTCTCGTTTCTAAAAACATCCGAATCTCTACCCGATTACATATTTAAGGTATTGTGAAGGTAATATTTTAAATTATGTTTAAATTTATTTAAAATTTGTTTATTTATAATATTCAAGGAATGGAAGGTTATACCTCCTCCTTGATCCTATGGAAAGCTATGCCTCCTGAAACGGATCATGATCATATGGTAGACTCTGCCTCCTCAGATCATTATTTTATAATTACATATCCTGAAGATATTTATTAAAAGTTTCTGAAGAACTATACAAAATAAAATATATGAAACAAAAATGTCCAGAAGACAAATTATAATTATTGTTCTTTTAATTTCGTAACTATATAATATTTTAATTCATGTTATAAATTCCATTATGATATCTAAATTGTTAAATTTTTTTACTATCTGATTATATAAATTTACGATTAATTCTCGGTTTAATATTTTCACCAACGGTCATGAAGAAATTTTTTCAAAATTTTACACTTTTCAAACGGCTAGGAACAGTATTTATAATGGTTACGAACAATAAATTTCAATCTATAAATACACTCATATTTCATTCATTCCATTTCATTCATTCATCATACCTCTCTCTAAATATTTTCTAAGAAAAAAAAATGGTTAGTTCATTCTTAGTTTTTGTAATAGGTTTTATTTTTGTTGCTATTTATGGTTCAATTTTTGGAGAATTTTCTCCCGAAGAGTTTTTAATGGTTTCTATTTTACTTTTCTATGTAATTGTGTTTCTTGTAATCGCTTTACATATGTAAGCTTCTTCTATATTTTAAAAATAATTTAAATAAAAATTTACGAATAATGTTATTCGGAATCGCTTGCATATTTAATGTATTTAATGAATTAAATAATATTATCATGTTTAAATTGGTTAAATTTATGCTTAATAAATTATTTTATATGATATGCAGTTATCATGTCAAACTTGGCAAAACTCGAGATCGCTGTCCTTGATATCTCTGGGAATAATTATATGAGATGGGCCGTTGCAGCAAAGAGGCATTTAAAAGGAAAAAGGCTCCTTGACACCATCGATAAATCAAAATCACCCCCTGAAGAGGATAAGGCAAATGCCATGATATTTTTAACCCACCATATCCATGATGGTTTAAAAGACGTATACATCACAAAGGAAGATCCTGCAGATCTTTGGCAAGCACTCAGAGATAGGTTTGATCACCAAAAATATGTGATCTTGCCAAAAGCAAAACATGAGTGGCTGAACCTCCAGTTTCAGGATTTCAAAAGTGTTGCCGAATATAATTCCGCTTTGTTCGGAATTACTTCCAGGATAATGTTATGTGGAGAAAATATACGTGACTATGATATGATTGAGAAAACTCTCCAAACATTTCATCCTGGAAATGTACTTCTGCAACAACAATACCGAGCAAAAGGATACACGAAGTATTCTGAACTAATGCAAGTTTTGTTGGTTGCAGAACAAAATAATGAAATTGTGATGTTAAACCATCAATCCCGTCCGACTGGATAAGCTCCATTCCTGGAAGTGAATGTTGCATCATCTAATTATAATAATTACGGACGTAAACGCGATCGAAGTAATGATCGTGGTCGTGGACGAGGTGGATATGGACGTGGACAAGGACGTGGACGTGGACACGGAAGAAAATTCGGTCCTAATGATTCACTAAAAACAACAATAAAAGATTCAAAAGGAACGAAGATGGTCGCGCGATTAAGCAACATGAAAATGCTTGTTACAGATGCGGCATGAAAGGACATTGGTCCCGTACCTGTCGTACGCCAAAACATTTGGCCGATCTGTACCAAAAATCACAAAAGGAAAAAGAAACCAACTTCGTTTATGGTGAACCAGGGCCTTCTTTCGATGGTTTAAAGGATGATACATATCTCGACATTGCCGATTTCATAGTTGATCCTGAAGCCATCAATGATAAACAAAATGAATAAACTTCTCGAAGAAGTTTGTGTGTCATGATAGTTATGTTTATCTTCCTGAAGAAGAAAATAAAAGCTTAATGTTTGGTTTTGTGTGTTTTGTATTTTATCTTTGTTGTAAAATAGTTCTATTGTAATATAAATCGTTTGTTATGATATATTAACATATCTTTTATGAATATTTATAAATTCAGAAAATGCCCAAATTTGAGATGAAGGATGGAGATATATGTCTGGCAGACAGTGCTACAACGCACACAATCCTTAAAGATAAAAAGTATTTCTCCTTTCTTAAAATACAAAATTTCGCCGGAAGCGTTAATACTATATCTGGTAATGCAAAGATTATTATGGGTTCCGGCATAGCCAGTTTTTCAATGCCAAGGGGAACAAAATTTGAAATAAATGATGCATTATATTCCCCTAAATCCTACAGAAATTTACTAAGTTTCAGTGATATTCGCAGAAATGGATATCACATAGAAACTATGAATGAAGATGGCATTGAATATCTTTGCATCACAAAAATTATTTCGAAGAGGAAATGCATATTAGAAAAGCTACCAGCTTTATCCTACGGAATGTATTCCACAAAAATAAATATGACAGAATCATATATTACTGTAAACCCGAAGTTTACAAATACGTTCAAAATCTGGCATGAATGTTTAGGGCATCCAGGTTCAGTCATGATGCGTAAAATTGTGGAAAATTCAAATGGCCATCCATTGAAAAACCAGAAGATTTTTCAATCAAAAGAATTTTCATGTAATGCTTGTTCTCAAGGAAAGTTAATAACTCGGCCATCACCAGCAAAAATTGGGAATGAATCTCCAGCATTCTTAGAAAGAATACATGGTGATATATGTGGGCCTATTCACCCACAATGCGGGCCATTTCGATATTTTATGGTATTAATTGACGCATCCAGCAGATGGTCACATGTGTGTTTATTAAGCACACAAAATTCGGCTTTCGCGAAATTCATTACCCAAATAATCAGGTTGAGAGCACAATTCCCTGATTATACAATAAAGAAAGTAAGACTTGATAATGCTGGTGAGTTTACTTCACAAGTTTTCAATGATTATTGCATGTCATTAGGAATTGATGTTGAACATCCGGTCCCTCATGTTCATACACAAAATGGCATGATTGAGTCCTTGATTAAATGGCTACAACTTATTGCTAGACTGTTAATAATGAGAACAAGGCTCCCAATTTCGGTATGGGGTCATGCAATCTTGCATGCTGCTGCACTAATTCAAATACGGCCAAGTGCATATCATAAATACTCCCCATTACAATTAGGTTCTGGCCAGAAGCCAGATATATCCCATCTCCGTGTTTTTGGATGTGCGGTTTATGTACCTATAGCTCCACCGCAAAGAACAAAAATGGGACCACAAAGGAGATTGGGAATATATATCGGGTTTACATCACCAAGTATAATTCTGTATCTTGAACCGCAAACTGGTGATATGTTTACGGCACGTTTTGCTGATTGCCATTTTAATGAGGGTGAATTCCCAGCATTAGGGGCAGGAATTAAAGAAATTCCAAAAGATATTACATGGTGCACACCGTCTTTGTTGTACCTTGACCCCCCTACGAAACAACGTGAACTAGAAGTTCAGAAAATCGTACATTTACAAAATTTGGCAAATCAACTACCAGATGCATTCACTGATACAAAAAAGGTGACAAATCTTATATACCCGCTGCGAATGTTCCATCTAGAATTGATGTTCCCGAAGAACAAACTGATGGAAAAATAAATGAACCTAAAGTTCAGTTGAAAAGGGGGAGACCAATGGGCTCAAAAGATAAAAATCCCCGGAAGAAAAAGAAATTGGGAGAAGTAAATGAGAAGATTCCTGAAGAGCTGGATACAAAGAAAAGTCCTGAAGACGGAAAAAGTCATGAAGACGAAAATAATAAAGAAAACCATGAGATTTCCATCAACTATACCCAAAATAGAAAAATATGGGTTAGAAATGAGATAGATGATGATGATGAAATTTTCTCATTCTCTGTATCTAAAGAAATTGATCATGAAAGTGATGATCCAGATCCAAGGTCAATATTGGAATGCCAGAAAAGATCTGATTGGGAGAAGTGGAAAATGGCCATGGAAACTGAATTGAATTCTCTCAATAAAAGAAAAGTTTTTGGACCTATTGTCACAATAACGGAACATATAAAACCCGTTGGATACAAATGGGTATTTGTCCGAAAAAGAAATGAGGAAAATGAGGTAACAAGATATAAAGCCCGACTTGTTGCCCAAGGATTTTCTCAGAGACCAGAATTGACTATGAAGAAACATATTCCCCGGTTATGGATGCTATTACCTTCAGATTTTTAATGAGCTTAGCGGCTTCCAAAAATCTGGAAATGTATTTAATGGATGTTGTGACAGCATATCTATATGGATCATTAGATAATGATATCTACATGAAAATCCCTGAAGGATTAAAAATGCCTGAAGCATTAAGATCAAAATCTAAAGAAATATGTGCGGTCAAATTACAGCGATCACTTTACGGATTAAAGCAATCCGGTCGCATGTGGTATAATCGTTTAAGTGAATATTTGTTGAGTAAAGGATATACCAACAATGCGATATGCCCTTGCGTATTTATTAAAAAATTTCCATCGGGATTTGTGATCATTGCTGTATATGTTGATGACCTAAATATAATTGGAACTCCAAAGGAGATTAATGATGCACGGACTCATATGAAAGAAGAGTTCGAAATGAAAGATCTTGGAAAGACTAAATTTTGTCTTTGGCTCCAAATAGAGCATTTCCTTTTTTTTTTTTTTTTTTTTGAGCACCATTATAGAGCATTTCCATCACGGAATATTTGTGCATCAATCCAATTATACAAAAAGGATCTTAAAACGCTTTAATATGGATAAAGCGAATCCTTTAAGTACTCCAATGGTCAATAGATCTTTAAACGTTGAAAATGATCCATTTCGACCTTGTGAGGATAACGAAGAATTTCTTGGTCCCGAAGTACCTTATATGAGTGCAATTGGTGCACTTATGTATCTTGCTAATTTTACTAGACCAGATATTGCTTTTGCTACTAATTTACTTGCAAGGTACAATTCAGCCCCTACCCGAAGACATTGGAACGGGATAAAGCATATATTCCGTTATCTTCAAGGTACAATTGATTTAGGATTATATTACCCTAGAAACTCCGAGGTTGGTCTCGTTGGTTTTGCAGATGCAGGATATCTATCTGATCCTCATAAGTCAAGATCACAAACCGGCTATGTTTTTACCATTGGCGGAACTGCAATCTCGTGGCGTTCTCAAAAACAGAGTTTGGTCGCTACTTCATCAAATCATGCAGAAATCATTGCTCTTCATGAAGCATGTAGAGAATGTGTATGGCTTCGGTCTATGACTAACCATATCCAAGAAGCAAGTGGATTAGTCATCAGCAAAGAACCAACAAAATTGTTGGAAGACAATGCTGCTTGTGTCGCCCAAATCAAAGAAGGCTATATCAAGAGCGACAGAACGAAGCATATTCCCCCAAGATTTTTCTCTTATACTCGAGAGCTCGAGAAAAATAAAGAAGTCAATGTTCAATACATCCGCTCAAGTGATAACGCGGCAGATTTATTCACAAAGGCGCTTCCGACTTCCATATTCCGAAAGCATATTCAGAGCATCGGAATGCGTCATCTACGAGACCTATGAAGTCTTTTCAAGGGGAAGTTTACGTCACTGTACTCTTTTTCCCTTGTCATGGTTTTTGTTCCAAAGGGTTTTTTCATGATAAGGTTTTTAATGAGGCAGTACGTAATACATTATCAGATGGATAATTAAGGGGGAGTGTTGAATATACTAAATTAATTATCCATCTTCTAGAAACAGATATTTTAATATTTTAATATTATTTTAACCGACTCTCACCTCCTATATATATGTGTGAGATCGTTTAATGTTGGATAACAAGAAAGAAAGTGAATAAGAGAAGAAAGTTATACCCTCTCTCCCACTCACATCTATTATACCCTCTCTCCCACTCACGTCTATCTCCCTCACTTTTCAATATCAAATATCCATATATATACTACGCAATTATATAATAATATATATCAATTTAAATTAATAATTCACAATAAAATGTAATATTTGAATAATGTTTAGGATGATTTAGGTCGTTATAGTGTTCAATGTGAGATGTAAAACAGTAAAAGAGAAAAAGTGTATACACGTTGTGTGTTGGCAGTGAATCCAGTGATAGTGACACTCTCGAGTTGTTCATTTTTATTTTCATTAAAATGTGACATCTACTTGTTGTTTTGTCTAATTTTAAAAAGGGAGTTCGGATATAGAAATTAGATGCAAAATGAAAAGCATCCAAGAAAATTGGATATTTTAAATATAATTGAAAATAAAGTTTATATATACCATTACATACCAAAAATCTAAATTATTTTTATTAAGTATTAATTACAAATTTCCAACAAAATGATGTCATGATTTTATATATTACGTTAAAATAGAAAATTTATGAATTTGTGCTTGAATTATGGAATTGCATTTTTGGCGAAACAATGACGAATTTCTGTATTCAAATCAAATTTAGTTAATTATGTTTAGCACCAAAATTATGAATATCATTTTCTCACCATAACTATAAATTTTGTTTTTCCGCTAAACTATGAAACACGTTTATAATATTTTTAGGTAAAACTGCCTCGAGTCAAACAAGAACATATATATCATCTATAAAATTATTTCCGCCATTGTTCTACAATCTGATGCGCGGATACAAAATTTTCTCACAATACTGCTCAATAGCTTTACGTTTTAGCGAAGAAAATAGAAAGATTTCTCATTGTCTCATTCTAAAATATCATTCGAAAAGTTTGAGAGCAAACCAATCCCATTCATCTTTTCTTTTTTCTAAAGTAAATTTTGAGAGTATTCGCAAAATCAAACCATAATTAGCGAATCAAAGTTAATTTGGTTGTATCATAACAGTACAATGCGAGTGGTTTCTAAAATTAACAAAGAGATCATAAATAGCTTTCACGAACTTGTTTTAACTTTCCAATTTTATCCACTATCTATACTATTAAGAGAAATTGCCTCTTATAGCCCCAAATCAAGTTTTTGATTTGGACAAAAGTTTATTGGACAAAAATAGCACCTTATTTTTGATCTTTTAAATTAATAAATAATTATAAATAGATACAAAAAATCAAAAATTCATCTTTAATATTTTTCCGCCAAAATAAAATACCGTCAAAATTGGCGGGAAAAATAAATTTTGGCGGGAAATTTCAAATTTTATTTATTTATTTATTTTAATTTAACTAATTATTCATATTTAATATTTAATTAAAGTTTATAATGCTATTTGTGAAAATTTTCAAATATACAACGTCCATTGCGTCCTGAGGAAAAAGTTGGACAAAATCATATAGGTGCAGCGAGACATCAGCTGAAGCTGAAATTGATCCATGAGAAAGACGCTGAGGACACAATGGACAAAATTATTGCGCTTCAAAAGGTCAAGAGCTCACTCGAGGCTGCTGCTAGAGGGCGTAAACTTCTCAAAACATCCATTGTAGTTAATAATGCAAAGGAGCATGTGCCTAAGTACGTTTCATTTATTTGAACCACAAACTCGATATGGCTGTAGTCCAGAAACTAATGTTTCTCTTTTGTTTTGCAGAGCTAATCATGTTGCAAGGGAGACGGCTGCTGCAACTCAAGCAGCTAGGGAGAGGAAGGTAGATGATCAGCTAAACCAGATCCTTGATAACCGTCGTCCAGGAAATTGATGAAGAAGAAGAAGGTGATATAGAACTAGAATACATAGAGTGATCCTAGCTTTGTAGAAAACATTAGAGCTTCTGTTGAAATTCTTACCTGAAAACAGCGGTTCACAACGACCGTTTTGCTTGGTCTGTCTTCTTTGCTTCGTTTATACTCTCATGATTTTGCAGGACATGATTAAAGATAATGCAACAGTTGGATGATGGCTTTAGCTTAATGATTTTAAACTAATTTTGTCAATCTCCCAAAAACCAATGGCATTTTATGTAATATTTAACCCTTTATAAGGTTATTCAATATCTAGTGACTCCCAATTAATAGTAGGGAGATTGACAAAATTTCATTCATGAAAACCTTCCTAAATTACGTGAAATCTTTCTTAAATTTTGTGGAATCCTTCCTGAATTTCTTGGATTTTTTTTTGCGGGAAAAGTCGCACGGAAATTTTTTTGGTGGGAAAATTTTGACGAATTTTTTTTTTCGGGAGCGGAAAATATTTTGCGGGAAATTTTGACGGAAATTTTTTTGGCGGGAAAATTTTTACGGGATTTTGTTTCGGTGGGAAAATATTAAAGATGAATTTGTGATTTTGTATCTATTTATAATTATTTATTAATTTAGAAAATCAAAAATTATATGCTATTTTTTTCCAATAAACTTTGAGTTCTATTCTTGTCCCAAAAACTTGATTTGGGGCTATAAGAGGCAATTTCTCTTAAAAAAAATTATCAATGGAGGATTTTAAGATTGAATTTGAAATTTCGTAAAAAAATTAAATACAGATATTTAAGATTCAGTTTTGTTATAATATTTTCACAAATTTTGAAATATAAAACAAAATTTTAATTTACAATTTCTAAAAAACGATATTAGATATTAACAAATATTGATATTTACTATGAAATAAACTCAAATAATGATAAGTTTAAAGTAATTATCATTATGGCCTTCGTTTAGAGCAAGTTTCAGAACTATCTAAACAATAGATTGTACATATTAATTTTGAAATATTTTGTGTTTTATTTTTTCTTTTTCAACCGGATCTTCCTTAAATAAACCCATAATATATTGCACACAGTTTTCGAAATAATGTTAACTAATTATATATTTTTCATTCAAAACAAATTATGCAGCAATAGCATTTCCCTTTTATAAATGTATCTTAATTTTTTTTATTTTTAGTCCAAAAAATCGAATTAATTAAGATTAAACAATGAAAAGAAAAATATACAAAATTTAGCTAAGGAAAGAAACATTTATAAATTTGTTAAAATATATTTGTAACTTTAACCGCATACATATTAATCCGCAAAACTCAAAGTATATATTGTATGATATTTAAAGGTAAGCAAATAAGAATTTGAAACATGATTTTAATGGAATGAAATAAGAATAGGAATTACGAGACGGGATGAGAGGGGAACATAAACTAAAAATCAAACTAAATACCCAATTGGTAATTAGTTTGGGTTATGAGCACTATATAAAATAAATTTGTTTACACACGTAACCCTGTACGTACATTTTCAATTACACATATTCTATTTATGATGGATACGTGACCGTAATATTTTTATTTCACGTATACGTGACAGGTCATGGGACAAAGAATTTATGACAGATACAAGACGGGATAGATTTCCCATTCCAAAATAGTTACACCTAGCTAATATACATGAAATAACCCAACCGAATCCATATCCTATTTAACATCTGTAATCAAACTGTTAGAAATGTTTTCATTAGTTTAGAAAATAAAAACGTAACATCACTTAATTTTTACAACTAAATTAGTTTGGATCTTAAAATATAATTATGTGCTAACGCAACTGAATTTCGTTCATTACTCTAACTTTATAATGTTTACACAATTACGAAATTCACTAACACAACAAAATATTTAATATTTTATATTTTTAAAATCTATATAACAATTTCTATAAAAATATCTTTGCACGTATGTGTGGATCCAGATCTAATACACTAAAATATATATCATAAAAACAACAAAATAATCTATATTGAATTAAATTTGTTAGAAATTCTTCTAAAATATGAAACTCCGCACGTACGTGCGGGTCAGGATCTAGTTTATTTTTAAATCCTATTGTTGCATCAATGTTTCATAACGTTTAGTCACAATTGTCATATTTTAACTTTTTGATCAAGTAAAAATATTTTTTATATATGATCAAATTAATATTTAATATTTTGACGTCACAATATTTTAGATTACATATCCAGTTATATTCTTGTATCTTTTGACTAAGTTAAACTAGTTTTGGTGTTCAAAGTTGTTGATCATGTTTATTTTATCAAGTTAAAATACTGATAATATTTTTTTGTTTGATATAATTAGTTCAATTAAAAAAACTGGATTAAAAATTTTGGACGTCTATGAAGTCATGCTTCCTATTTACGATTTCTTATCATCTATATATACATTTTTGGAGCACAATTAGCAAATAAATCTTGGAGTTGGGAAGTATTTACAACTTATGCCATTGGCATTTATTATTAAGTTATAAAATTTAAATAAAAGATATTAACCAAACGATATCTTGCCTAATTTGTTTCTAAAAATCTCTACACAATCTTTTCATATCTTCAAAAAAAAATTTCCTGAATTTTACTCTACAAAATATGCATAAATCCGATTTATAGCAAATATTTATATTAAAATTTTGCATAGTAATAAAAAATACCAATTTATAATAATCAAAATATTCACATAGAAAAATCATATACACATACATGAAAAAGAACTATATATATCATCATTTAAGCCGTTGCTTTATTTAAATTAAAAAAAAAAACACAAAAAGTTGAAATCATATACTTTATATGATAAATTTAAAATATATATTAGTAGTATAAAGTTAAAATCATTCAAGAAACGGTATACCACGGGTGAGATCCTAAAATTATTGGATTTTATAATAATAAAAATTTATTTTCTTGGATTTTATAACACTAATAATTTAGCTAACGGGATAATATAGATAGGTTTATATGGGATGACGGGTTTGGATCGATATTAATAAAGAACAGTTTATCATGGATGAAATCCTAAAATTAACAATCAAAATACAATTATACAATCTTAAACACAAAACAAAATATACAATATTAACAAAACAAATATAACTTGAAATTTAAAAATTTTAGTTATAAAAAAATCGACCCACGGTATACTGCGGAGTAAAATATTCAAAATTTAAAAATCTACCATACATCGTTACTTAAAAAAAGTATGTTTTCGAATCTATACTTCAAAAATTGAAACCTAAACAATAGTAATCATACACTAGATAATACATAGATAGATATCTACATTTTAAAATACAAATTAATATGATATATTTTCAGTTAATCTTTAAAAATATAACATTACATTTCTTAAAAAAATATAGCCCCGCGGTGTACCGCCGATAAAATTCTAGTTTTTATTACGTTTCTGGAGCATTATTCAGCTTTGCAGCCGATAAGCGACTTTTACGGGTTATATAATATATCTCGTTTTAATATTTGCATAGTGTGATGATTTATTTATAAAACTTTTATCAAACACATATGAAATTTGATCTAATTGGATATCAAATAATTCGTATTCAATTTGACTGGTTACTATCTATTTTTGAATTATTAAGTATAAAGTTTGGTTAGACAATGATTGAGAGAGAAATATTCTACTTATTTAAAAAAAAATTGTTAAATTATGTGGATTTGTTGAATATTATTGTATCATTACTGGATTTATTTAAACAAACTACTATGTAATGGCATTCTAAGTAATATATTTCACCTTGTATAGTCCTTTTCTTATTAATGGTTCTCAAATATATATTACCTTTTGAAGAATTATATTTAGTGTATTCAAAGATTTATAGTATAAACAGTCAAAGATTGTATACATATTATTCGATTTGTTGCCAAAAGACGATCACATTCTAATTCATTTTCCACCAAATTTGGTAGATTTGAATATGACTAATTATTGTAAATATACATTACTTAGATTTCAAAATTTGCTTATATAAGGAGCTCTAAATCTCTAGAACTACTCCTAAAACATTCAAACTAAAAAGATTCACAAGATATTAGTAATATCACTGAAATACATTTTTTTGAAACAAGAAATGGATGTTCGAAGATCTCCATACATTTTCATTGCAGTTTCTTTCATTGCAATGTTCTTGACCACAGGTACGTCAGTGTTACAAAATATCATGTTCTAGCTTCAAATTTTGGAAGAACATAATGTTCTTTGATTCTTTCTCTTCCCACCAAAAAAAAAAGGTCATTCTTGCTCATTTTTAGGATTATAAAAAAAACATATATTAATTTCAACACATATATGATAACATATGTTGGTTTTGGTTTATGATGAACATAAAATATATACAGGAGTAAGATCACAGCCGGTAAGAGATATTTGCCCAGGGGTATGCCATGCTGGAATTGAACCAGACTGCGACACACTCTGCACTAGCTTAGGCTTTACTGGAGGCTATTGTCAAGGATTAACATGTTGTTGCAACCCAAAATCCTCCAAATCCTCAATCACTCCTCCAATTTAAATTTTGTTTTGTATTACTCTTTTATCTTTCCAAATAAACGCTAATAAATCCTTAAACTTTTATATGGAACAACAAATATTTAATTGAAAGTTTATGTCTTATAGTATTTTGTTGGTACTTTTGGTAGTAAAATTGGCGTCTTTTCTCATAGAAACGGCCATTTTAAAACAATTCCAATTTTACGGGTATAAAAGTAGGAGTTTCCTATATAATATATATTTTCGTTGCATGATTTTAGAAATTAAAAACACAAATCTTAGAAGGTACGCGTGCATCTTTCCCATAACTGAAATTATTTCAAAAATCATGATCCCATGAATATGAATCTAATTTTCTTTATAACGTAAAAACCTATAACTTCTGAACGTTTTATTCATGGCTCATTTATGTAAGAATCTATTAATTAAAATACATGTTTTTGTTCATTATTCCCTGGTTTCTGTTTCTTTTATAAACTATAAAATAATTAACAATATATAAAAATCGGTGCATTTAACCTCCACGACCCATAGACGGAAACTCTAAAGCTCCTCTTTCCTACGAGCTAATGATATTGAGGTGCGGGTTTTGAACCACTTGGCGGTGTTTTTATTTCCACTGTTGGATAAATCGACGTTAGTCCTATTAAAAGAAAAACGAAAAAAGGATTGGCGAAAATCTGATGGTAAATATTGTTACTACTTACAAAGTTTGCGGATTTGGTATGGCCAAGTTGAAGATGCACAAGATGAAATCGCGAAAGAGAGAACCAAAAACAAAACAATCAACCACAAGCTTCCCTTCATTTTCTTTTTTCGATCTTAATTTGTGTATTTATATTGTATTTATATTCATGTACATGTGTATTTATATCATTTAAAATTTCATACGTGAGGTTTAGAATGAAGCAGCGTATAAACCATATATATAGTCTGACTGAGTATAACTAAGAAAAGGTCTTCGACGTAGACAAATATGGGAAAGCTTCTTCGTTGATCATTTCTATCAAAGACTTTACATATATATATATAAGACTAGTTTAAACACCAACTTAGCGTTGACCAAACAATTGACCCATAAGATTGCGTTGACCCGGCCCATTTACACACGTCGTTAAATCCGATAACAGATCCATTAACAGACGTTTACACCCGTTAACGTTTCTCTGTTAGTATCCAAAACGTGTTGTTTTATACTTCTTCGTTTTCGACGCCCCTGAATCTTCTTCGTTTTCGACGCCGTCCCGTAGCTCGACTGTTATCAACACCTCCATCTCCGCCACCTGACTCTGAAACGCCTTCCGCTGGTGGAGCTCGAACTCCATCTCTGATTACAACCTCTGATTGGCGAGCTTCTCCGGCTCCAAAACTCTCTAACTCGCCTTCCATTGGTGACCCAATCTTCGATATGACGCGGTTGTGTCTAACTAATGACATTCGTGAAATCAAAATTCAAGATCTTCGGAATCGATTTTAGGGTTTTTCGTTTTAGGGAAATTAGGGTTTATTTGTTTTGATTTTGGGGATTTATGAGATTGGGGATTTCGTTTAAGTATAAAACGACCATGTTTTGGTCACTAACAGAGAAACGTTAACGGGTGTAAACGTCTGTTAATGGATCTGTTATCGGATTTAACGACGTGTGTAAATGGGCCGGGTCAACGCAATCTTATGGGTCAATTGTTTGGTCAACGCTAAGTTGGTGTTTAAAATGGTCTTATGAGAAGTTGACTTATTGAATGACCACTTTTTGAAAGTTCGGAGATTAAACGACGTTTTTTCCTTTTTAAAATATTTAAAAATAAAATAAATTAATTAAATTATAAATTAAATATAAGATTAAAAAGGCCCAAAAAATAGTTTATAATAAAAAAAATTATTTTATCCAAATACACAATACGAAAGTTTTTATAACAAAATGTCTATAAAAATAAAATTTATAGGGCCCAAAATTTTTATTCCCATTAACCACTACAAAAAAAGAAGTGGATGGTATCACTTAAATAGTATCAGAAAACAAGTGATTTTAAATTAAATCATTTACTAATAAATGATAAAATAATGTGGGTTTCAATTATTATAATTGATGTTAAAATTGAATTGTTTAACATCTGTTCAATTAAAATGATACTCCCTCCGTTTTTGAATAGTTGTCGTTTTAACTATATGCACACAAATTAAGAAACTATTAATGTTGTTAGTTTTTCAATATAAAAATATCATTAATTATCTACCTAAACATAATTTAACCAATAGTAAATCAAGTTGCATAATAAAAATAAATATAAAAAATAAAAAGGTAATAAATTTTGCATCGAAAACTGAAAACGACAACTAATTAAAAACAAAAAATTTTCTCTAAAACGACAACTATTCGAAAACGGAGGGAGTACAAATTTATATTAGTTTGCATCACTTCAAAAATACTGATACAAAATTATGAATTTACATCAATTATTTAATTGATACATCACTTATATTAGTTTGCATCACTTATATTAGTTTGCATCACATCAAAAAAGTGATACAAAGATATTTTAATTCATATCAGTTAAATAATTGATGTATTGATCATTTTTGTTCACATCACTTAAAAATGATACAAAATTAACACTAAGTAGGATATTACCCGCGGTGTACCGTGGGTTAATTATTTGATTTTTTTTTATTTTTTTATAAACTGAGAAATTTGTTGTGTATAATATTTTTTACTGTACACCGTAGATCACATGCATTTTATCTACAAAACTAAAATTTTAAGTTGTATTTATTTTGTTTAATGTTTAAAATTGTATAATTATATTTTTATTTGTTAATTTTTAGGATTTCACCCGTGATATATTGTCCCGTATTAATATCGATCCAAACCCATACCACCATATAATCCATCATGTGAAATTAAACATCATTTTGTTATTTTTTTATTACTTTTATTTAAAAGACATATAGTTCGAGTCAATTTAAAAATGGCTTCTATAATATCTAATGTTTTTTTAATTAGTGTATGTTTTTTGACCAACCCGTGAAAACAATTTATAATTGTATCTTAAAATACGAATTAATTGTTTTGATCCGCGGTATACCGCGGGATAAATATATATGTATATATATATATATTTATTATTATAAACTTATGATATTATTGTATTAATTTTTTTATATATTTTTTGGTATAAACTTATGTTTGATTTTGGGTACACCTTCTATTTTTTTTTATAACTAAAAATTATAAATTTTGTTTCATTTTAATTTGACCGGACTAATAATGGGCTGTTTTGATGGGCTTTGAAGAATTGATGTTGTCCTTACTCCTGCCTGAGCACTCCTCCACGACAAATCTCTGATCTCGCAGCAAACCACTCCTCTTCCACCGTGATCGGAAACGAATCCCCCACTCTCTCCGTGGTCGTCGATTGTCGCTTTTTCTTGGACAACCACCGATAGCTTTAATTTTTTTGAACGATTCTAAACGAAGGAGCGAGCATCATCTTCCGTCACTAACATCTTCGAATTCAAAGATTTCCTTTTTTCTTTTTTAGTCTTTCTCTGTTATTTTGTTTTTTCACTTAGCAACCGATTGTTTTCCTTTCTTTTTTTTACTCTTTCCGGAAGCTTTGTGTAGATCCTTTCGTCTTCTCTGTATCTCTCTTATTAAGTTCTATGGGCTTCCAACTCAAAACCAATTGGCTATGAGTGGAGTGGCTCATATCCCTTATATATTACTTAGGATCCCTTCCAACTTCCGATGTGGGACATTATGTCCTAATACGCCCCCTCGAGATGATGGCTCTTTGGCCATTAATCTCAGAATGTTTGGACTTACATCGACGTCATCAATTTTGGGCCTTGTCGATGATTGGACCATCTTTGGGTCGGATCGGGTTGGACATGTGTGGATCGGGCTCTGATACCATATTAAGTTCTATGGGCTTTCAACTCAAAATCAATTGGCTATGAGTGGAGTGGCTCATATCCCTTATATATTACTTAAGATCCCTTCCAACTTCCGATGTGGGACATTATGTCCTAATATCTCTCTCTATTGAGAAAAAAAGGAAGAAAAGCTTTGAAATCTCAGAGAAGGGTTCGTCTTCAACATGGCGCTTTGATTCGATTTGATGTCTTTTGAACATATGCTTTTATTCACCGGCCTTGTAATAGCCCGCGTCTTCTTCCCCGAGCTCGCGCTTGATTTGCCGATTGACTTTGTAATCGCCAATAAAAAACGACAAAGCTGTTGAATTGAACAAAGGTATTTTAAAGACACCCCCAACAAAGGTATTTTAGTCTATTTGTTGTTTGGGTAAATAGAAATTTATGTTTGTGGGATTGTATTTTGAATAGTTTAGTCGTGTTTTGTTACCTTTTTATATTGATACTAGATCCGGACCCGGACGTACGTGCGGGTTGTTATTTTGAATTGATAGGATTGACATAAAGTTGTAATTTAAATGTATTGTTTTGTTTTATGTAATTAATAGTGAAAATATCAATCTTTAGAATAAACAATATTACACACATTTATTTTCAGTTTGATTAATTATACATTCTGCAGAAAAGTGTATTTACTAAAAGATGCAACATTTGTCATAATAAAAATGTGTTATATAATAAAATAAATAGTTTAATTATACACTTAGCATAAGATGTTTAATACTAAAGTCAAAACTTAATTCAATGGGCCATTACCTGAAACAGAAATATTTTGTTATGGGTCGCAGAAAACCATGTTGGGCCGAAAGAGATTTATATACATATTAAAGATGGGCCTACTACATATTTGACCAATTACGTGAGATTTGTTTGTATTATAATCTTCAACATCGGAATCGATGTCTGATAAAACAAAAAAAAAATTACAGATGTTATTAAAAAAAATCTTGTTGGTATCGACGATTCTTTTGCAAAATTCTCACAGATTCCATATAATTCGTCTTTGTTTATACTTTGTGGAGATGTAATTGTTAGATCGGAAAAGAGGTTTGTCTTTATTTTGTTTTAAGTGTTGTAAATCTGTCGATTTGGTTCTGAGAATGTTTTTTTTTTGTGTTTCTTCACTGTCCTGGCTTATCTATTTGGCTCCAAATCGTTGTTGAGCAATGTTCTCTATACCTTGCATAGATTCGTGTTTGAGGATAATCGATACGGCGAGATATGCACGCTTAATTGCGTGTTCGTTAAAGACCGACAAGCTTTCGCTCGGTGCTGCCGTCAGTCTCTCCGGTGGCCCCGTTGTCAAGCGGTCTCTACAGAAGAGGCAGGTTCCACTCATTAGAAAACTAATGTGGAGTTTTAGGGTTTGCTTATTTCTCTAACCCGGATGTTCTTGTTTGGAAATTCCAGATTGGTGATAAGCTTTTCAAACTATTGAAGAAATAGAAGCAGAGAAGTCTACTATTGAGACTGATGTTGTAAGTTATTTTAAAAGCTTTTGGTAGAGACCGCTTGAATCTTTATTATATCTAGATTACATAGCAACTAATACATCTCATTTCGTTTTCTTTGAAACGTTAGCTAAAGAATCATTCTGTCTCTATACAAATCCTGATTACAGATATTAATTTTATTCAATTTGGAATCTATATTTTGCGATGTTCAGTATATTTTGAAACCTGGAAATAGATCTAATTTATTTTGTTTATATAATAATTGCAGATTGTTACAGACATTCTTATGTGTTTACAAGAGAAGAGAAACCAAAGAGATAAGTTTTTAAACGATTATTATTAAACATCACAAATTTCCAAAGATAATTCACTCATAATACAAAGCTGAATGTCTGCAGGCTAATTAACATTTTTGCGAGTCTATTTCTTTTGGAGAAGTCTAATTTGATATTAGTTTGAAGCATTTGAGATCTGTAAATGTAAAAGTTCTTGAATTTTAATACGTTTTGGTGATTATCTTTAGAATTATTCAGATATTTGAAAATATTTAAGACATGACCGTAAGTTCATTATTTACAGACAAAGAATCAGCTGGGACTTGAATTCAGAAGGAGGAAGGACATTTGGTATTGGTTGATGACTTTTTGACAAATCTTAATGCTAAAGGTTAGTCAGATTTTAATTCTTAAAGAAAATCATATTGTTTAGTCTTAGAATAATACTCATAAATACCTCAGAAGCCTCAAAGAGTTCAGAAATCGTTTTCCTGGGAAAACGATTGTAATATTCCTTCTTCTTCACGAGCTTGCTTTCTTTAGGAAGATCTTCTTGGATAGTCAAAGGAAACACATCTGGAGGCAAACTAAGTAGATAACAAAAAAATCTCTTTAGTATACACATCAACCAGAATAATATCTCGAAAGAGTATTAGTTTTATTGAATACAATATTTGATGATCAAACTCTTACGATTAACAAAAGAAAGTGTTTAACTCACAAACTCAATAGCCTTTATTAGTTTAAGAAAATCTCTCAAAACTTAAACTCTCTCACAAATTAGGTCATGACTCAACCTCTCTATTTATACAAGTCTCTCAAATCCTAATCTCTCTAGGATTACATATATATTAGATAACTCCTAATATATTTGACTTTATCTTCTCTAAACCATAACTCGGTTTAGTTGCTTCCGGTTCAAGTAATCTTCAAGCTTAACCAACATTCTCCCTCTTAAGCTTGAATCCATCTTGTACCATATCTTTAACTCCAATGAGACTCCTCATTTCCTTGAACTTGATCCTACCAAGTGCCTTGGTTAGTATGTCCGCCTTTTGCTCGTCTCCCGGAACATGTACAACTTCAATTAGCCCATTCTCAACGCATTCTCTTATGAAGTGATAACGTCTATGAATATGCTTGCTTCTACCATGGAAAACAGGGTTCTTTGTGAGTGCGATCGCTGATTGATTGTCAATAAGTATAGTAACCTTCTCACAAGATGATCCGGTGATTTCACTTAGTAGATCTTGAAGCCAAATGGCTTGTTTCGCAGCTTCTGTTCCGGCCATGAATTCTGCCTCGCATGATGACATTGCTACAACTTCTTGTTTCTGTGAGCACCACGATATTGGACTCTTCCCAAAGTAGAACACATGTCCCATAGTGCTTCTTCCGTCATCTGGATCAATGTTGTGGCTACTATCACTGTAACCTATTAGCTTCGATACCTCCTTAGTCCGGTTAAACACTAAGCCAAGAGTTGTTGTCCCCTTTAAATACCTCAAGCATTGTTTCAATGCTACTCCGTGTGACTCCTTTGGACTTTGCATATACCGGCTTAGCACACCTACACAATAAGACAAGTCTGGTCTTGTGTGTAGCAAGTAACGAAGACAGCCTATATTCTTCCTATAGGTTGTAGCATCAATGTCTTTCTCTTCCAAAGCCTTAGACAACTTCAAGCCTGCTTCCATTGGTGTATGAACCGGGTTGCATTCTGCCATTCCTGCTTCTTCTAGTATCTTCAATGCATAGCGTTTTTGATTTAGAGTTATTCCTTCTCCAAGTTGACAAACTTCAATCCCAAGGTAGTAGGTCAGTTTGCCAAGGTCACTCATCTCAAATTTTGACGCCATTTCTTTCTTAAACTCCTCAATGAACTTCACACTTGTTCCCGATACAAAAAGATCATCAACATAAACTGCAACAAGAAGAGTATGTTGATCTACCTGTTTCCTATAAACCGAAGGTTCTTTGGTGCATTTCTTGAATTGAAGCTCATTAAGGACTCGGTTTAACTTCTCATTCCATGCTCTTGGCGCCTGCCTTAGCCCATACAAAGCCTTATTAAGTCTGTAAATCTTGTCCTCTTGTCCTTTTACTACAAAGCCTTCTGGTTGCATGACATATACTATTTCTTTCAACTCCCCATGAAGGAATGCAGTTTTGACATCAAGGTGGTGGATCTCCCATCCACTTGATGCTGCGAGGCTTATGAGAAGACGAATTGTTTCAATTCGTGCTACCGGAGCAAACACATCCTCAAAGTCAATTCCATGTCTTTGTACGTATCCCTTTGCAACGAGCCTGGCCTTGTGTTTGCTTATGCTACCATCAGAATTCCTTTTGAGCTTGAAGACCCACTTTAAGCCTATCGGTTTTGCTTCTTGTGGTGGTGTCACAAGATCCCAAGTGTGATTCTTTTCTATTGAGTGAATCTCATCTTTACACGCATCCATCCACTCTTTCGACTCCTTTGCATCAGAAAAGCTCCATGGTTCCTCATTCAAACATATTAACAATCGTTCTCCTTCTTCTTCACTTAGCAGTACATAGTCTTGGAGATACTTAGGTCTTGTGACTACTCTCCCCGATTTAGTCACCACTCTTCCCGCAGCAGTTTGAGCTGTTTGCTCATTAGCATCAATGTTTTCATCTTCCTCCGATGATTCTCCATTGTTCTCTTCACCCGCAGGCACGATTTCCTCTGTTCCGGTGACGACATTATCTCCAACTTCTCCTCGTTGCTCTGTTTCTTCACTGTGCTCTGTTTCGAAGATACCATGATTTCCAAAAACTCCAAACTCAATTCTGAGATTTCCGACCGCATCATTCTCTGTAGTAACTTTATTCCAGTTCCAGCCTGTTGTTTCATCAAAAACAACATCACGACTTACCACCGCCCTTCTATTTCTCGGGTCATACAAGCGATATGCCTTTGAACCAGGCTCCGTGCCTAGGTGAACTAAAACACGAGACCTGTCGTCTAACTTCTTCAAGTGTGGCATCTCTGTTTTAGCATATCCAATGCACCCGAAGACTCTAAGGTGATTAACATTTGGAACTTTTCCTCGTAACATCTCATATGGAGTTTTATCCTTAAGTGACCTTGTAGCTATACGGTTTAAGAGATATGTTGAGTGCCTCACTGCTTCTCCCCAAAGCCAGTTTGGAACTTTCATGTGCTTTAAAATGCTTCGAGTCATTTCCATAAGAGTCTTGTTGCGTCTTTCAACAACTCCGTTTTGTTGGGGAGTGTATGGAGCTGTAAGATGCCTTCTTATTCCTGATTCTAGACAAAAATCATTAAACTCTTTGGACACAAACTCACCTCCTCTGTCAGTCCTAAAGGTTTGAATCTTTTCCCCTGTTTCTTGTTCAACTATGGACTTGAATTTCTTGAATTTTCCAAAAGTCTCACTCTTCTCTTTCAGTAACACAGTCCACATATATCTAGAATAGTCATCAATGAGCACGAAAACAAATTTATTTCCAGCCGCAGTGTTTGGTGTAATCGGTCCGCAGAGATCTCCGTGGATCAACTCAAGTGCTTTGGTAGCTCGGTACATTGTAGCTTGTGGAAATACTTGTCTTGTTTGCTTTCCAAGCAAACATGAGCCGCAAATTTTCTTCTCAAAGTCAACGTGTGAAATCCCAGTTACAAGTTCTCTCCTTACCATTGTTTTCATTGTTTCAAGATTGACATGCCCTAGCCTTGCATGCCATCTCTCAGAATCTATTTGAGTTCTTGAATGGAGACACATTGTATCTTTGATCCCCATATCCACTTTATAAAGACGATTTCTTGATCTTACTGCCTTGACAAGTAACTTCCCCTCGCTATCGTGCATTGTTAGCTTTTCCCCTTTCAATCTCACATCACAACCAGATTCGGTGGCCTGTCCTAGGCTGATAATGTTACTCTTTAGTCCAGGAATGAAATAAACATCAACCATCTTTCTTAGCTCACCGTTTCTGTCTATGAATTCTATGGATCCTTTCCCCTTAATATCTATCCGGGAGTCATCGCCGAACCTAACTTTCCCAGTGATGGTTGAATCTAAGCTTGTGAAATATCGCCTATCTCCGGTCATATGGTTACTAGCGCCGTTGTCAAGGTACCATACATTCTCTCCCCCTGAATTTGTTTCGTATTTGTTTGGTACAATTTTTCCTTCGTTTAAATACACTACCTCGTGTATCATGAGTTCATCTGCCTCTGTTGTGCTCTTGTTGTCTTGCTCTTGAACTTCTTGAAGCTTTAGAAGACGATCCGGACAATTGCTTGCAAAGTGACCAGTTTTGTCACACCGGTAGCAAACAACACTTGAAGTGTCTCTTCCTCCGCCAAAACGTCCTCTGCCTCTTCCTCTATAGAAGCGTCCTCCACGACCTCTGCCTCTATACTCACCATTAGATTCTTTGTTGTATTGAGATTCCGTGTTTGAATACATCAGCTTGCTTTGATCCTCTTGATCTTCTTCTTCATCACACACACGGTCTTCATAGGTTTTCAATCGGCCTACGATGTCTTCAAAACTTGTGGTTTTGAGATCCAAAACTTGTTCAAGTGCAGCAACAATATGAATATACTTCTTCCTAGGGAGACTTTTAAGGAACTTCTTGACAAGTTTAGGTCCTTCAATCTCTTCTCCTAAAGCCGACGATTTCGAAGCGATTTCTGATAACTTGTCGGCGAAGTCATCGATTTTCTCCGTATCCTTCATCTTCAAACGATCGATAACAGCCATCAATGTTTGTAACCTCGCTTCCTTAACCCTCTCAGCACCTACATGTCTCGTTCTTATGGCATCCCATACCTTCTTTGCAGTGTTATTTTCTCCTATCTGCAAGGTAAGAGTCTCGGGAATAGATTGAAACATTAAAGCCATGGCCATCACGTTTTTCTCTTCATCGTTTGATGGTGTTTCAATCACTTCCCAGACCTTGTGTACCCTGAGTAGAAGTTTCATTCTCATTGCCCAAACGGTGTAGTTGGTCATGTTAAGCATGGGGCACTTTATCGTCGACGAGCCTCCTCCTTCACTTATCTTGGCCACCTCCGCTTGTGCTCTTTCCGTGATCTCTCCCATGATCGCAAAGAGCTCTGATACCAAATATTGAATACAATATTTGATGATCAAACTCTTACGATTAACAAAAGAAAGTGTTTAACTCACAAACTCAATAGCCTTTATTAGTTTAAGAAAATCTCTCAAAACTTAAACTCTCTCACAAATTAGGTCATGACTCAACCTCTCTATTTATACAAGTCTCTCAAATCCTAATCTCTCTAGGATTACATATATATTAGATAACTCCTAATATATTTGACTTTATCTTCTCTAAACCATAACTCGGTTTAGTTGCTTCCGGTTCAAGTAATCTTCAAGCTTAACCAACAAGTTTAATATCACTTACTTGGCCACAAACTCTTGGACAACATGATAGTCAGGATTGATTTCCAACAAAGACATTTCGAAGCAATTGGAAATTGATCTTGCACCTACAATAGATAAATTGAAATTATTATTTAAATTTTTTTTAAAACATGTATTTAAATTAGTGTAAAATAATGATTATGTATATATATATATATATATATATATATATATATACCTTTAAATGAATTGATTTTGGCAAGGCGAATCAGTAAAACCACCCTCTCATTGCCTGCATTCTCACAGTGGTTCATCAATGCCTCAACAAATCTCCCCCACAGAGTACATGTTAAGCGTTCATCACTGTAGTCATAGTTGTTTAGATTAATTCTATTAGTATATTTAGATAGAGTCAAACTAAATTAATAAGTATAAATAACGTAAAAACTTTACTTGGTGTCTCGCAGTTCACACTCAAGTCTTTTTGTGGCCTTGTTGTTGACATCATGAGTTTTCATCTCTCCAAAACTCACGACCTGTCATTCAAAATATCTGGAAAAGTTGCCAGATCCAAGTAAATCTCATCGCTAATAGAAGGGATCCGACTTATAACAGTCGTGTTCATGAGGGACATTTTGAACCCATGTTTGGTTGCCCTGTACTTTTCCGTAGATTTGGCAACTGTGAAGTGTTCCACAATTCTCCACTCTCCAGTTTGGATGAACCTTTGAAGCTTATTAACTTATTGTTTCTTCATAGTAGCATGTATCAAAGTACACTATATAGAAGATAACAACATAGTTATTATTATTGTAATTAGTAAAGAATCTTAAGATATAATGAAGCACATAATCTATACTTACAGCCTGATCTATAAGGATCATTTCTGTTGTTTCACCAATGAATTGCATGTATTGTGTCTAGGAATGGACAATTTTCACTTGGATCTTCCAATTCGTCTTGAAAGGTCTCACATCAGCAAGGGTGGTGATACCGTGATTTTGAGCCATGGTTACGAAATAGTAAAAAGTGAAGAATGCTTTTATGAAAGGTTAGTGTCTTTCTGAACTTTCACATTAGGCGTCTATTTATATGAGTTGAGGGAGGTAAGCAGATTTTAGGGTTTAGAGAATTAAATCAACAATCGTATAAGGTAGATGCTCGAATTTTAGGGTATATTCTCGATTTAAACATATCTCAATATCTAGTTTTTGATAGAGTTAAGTAATTGAATTTGTTTGTTAAGATAAATAATTTGTTTAGATATAAATTGGGAAATCGTGATTATGATAAATTGGGCTAAAAAGATTGTCGAGGATTTGTTTGTTATGGAAATCTGTTGAAATTTATGTAGTTATGGATATTGAATGATTTTGTTTGTTATGGAAATCTTTTTGAATGATAACTAACTTTTTTGTTTATGTGTCATTAATATCCAGAGTATCTCAAACAATATTGGGATTAATTGTGAGGTTGTGATTGTCGGCGAAGCCCATTTGTCAAATATGAAGCCCATCTAAAATGTCATCCAGCCCATTAATATTGAGAGGGACTGTTCTTCGGATCATCCAACTCAGCAAATATAGATCCGCGTGTTATTTCGTTTGTAATATTAGAAGATCCGATTGAAGATCCAAGACCCGCGTGTTTCTTAAAATGGGAAATTTTTTTTTTACCCTTCCACGTGAATTTTTTTTTGTTTCTTTATATTCAAATTTTCAATGGCATTCTTTGTAAATATTCTACCAAAATAGGGTTACTTATGTTTTAATGATTCCCAATTAATAGTATAGATGATGATAGAATTTGGGTGATCTCTTGTTTTTTTATCTTTTGCTAAGTGGTTTCCTAATAACTTGTTTAGTTTTTAAATACACTGCAATTGCAGAGAATATAGTTATCTCTTAACTCTTCGTTTGGTAATTAGACTCAAGTAATGATGCTGCAATTTAAGGGCATGTGAAAATTATAAGAATCAGACGAAATATTGTAAAATGGTTCAAATATAGTGATTTTCGTTTTGGTTTATGTTCTCATGAGTCATGAATGTTATATTAATAGTTTTCTTCATTTGGCTTTGTTTGACATAAATATTATCGGGAAAAATGTCATTTAAATCATTAGTTTGCCATTTTCGTTGGTTTAAAGCATGAACTGTGGAGCTGGTGATTTAAATCCTTATTTTATGTAGATCTTATGATTTAAATCCTCAATTTTATGTTGACCTTCAATTTAATCACGAATTCTCGTTGACTAAGCCAATTGAGGCACATTGTTAACTGGCTAAACGGAGCAATCGAACGAAGAGAAAGATGGAAACCATGTTGGTGTAGAAGAAAAATTATGTGATGGCTTCGAAGTGTCAGTTATGCGATGACATCGTCTTATTAATCCGTTTAGCCAGTTAGCGATGTGCCTCAATTGGCTTTGTTAATGAGAATTCATGATAAAAATGAAAATCAACATAAAATTAAGGATTTAAATCACCAGATCTAGAATTCATGATTTAAACCAACGAAAATAGTAAAGTGATGATTTAAATGACATTTTTCCCAAATATTATCAGTGTTGCTGAATACAAATTTATTATGTAAAGTAGGTATCCAAGTACTGATATAATATTTACGCATGAGATATTAAGAAAGATAAGAATAACTACATTCAAATGAAAAAGAGCGAGATTGTATCCGTGTGAGAATCAAACAGAGGATCAACCCTTGTAACAACAGTTTGATAGAGGAATCCCATGTTGTAATGATTGGTTGGCTTGACATGTTCTCTGTAAAAAAAAATTGTGAGTATTTGCATATGATGTTTTAAAAAGAATAATGATACTATAGACTCAATTTTGGAAGCTTACTTACACATCAGCCAACACCATGTCCAAGGTCTCACCAATTCTTGTTGTGATATGATTTTCAGGTATGAAGGACCCTCACTTCAGTTTGCCATGTTGTCTTCTAGGGTTTATCATCTCTGAGAAAAGAAAAGGAAGCCGTCATTGCTAGATTTGATGAATGAAGGAGAATATGAAGAAATGAGGTAATTGCTTGATGATGTAGAAAATATAATGAATAGGAATATTTATAGAGAACTTAGATGTCTAGGGTTAAGTAGAATATCAAAGATACGGGAAACTAACAATGAATGTGAGAGAAATTTAAGGGAGGATTACAATTTTGTGAAGTAACAATATAGATTATATTGAATATGATGGAAGATTGTAGATAATTTTGTTTAGGAAATCTTGATTTGATAGAATATGTTGAGAGAATATGCTTTTAATTAGAAACTCAAATTAAGGATACGATAGGATTTGCATTTATTGTTTAATATACTTAGTCAAGATCCGATTGAAAATAATTCGGGTCAAAATCTCTTATAAGGAATGATCCGATTGGACAAAATTCTGGGTCAAAATTAAACAATGTTTTGACCCGATTAGGATCCCCAAAAAGTGTTGCAAAAATGTATAGTAGATTATATAAATAATAGAAAATTGATATCAACAACAAAATACTGTAATTAAAACAGATTCGACAATAATAGCATTAGTTTATTGTCTCCGTTGCAAATTTTGATGCTACTCAATCTTAATTTTTGATATTTAGATTATTTAGCTTATTTAAAAAACGAAAGAGGATTTGAAAGAATTTATCATGTTGGGAATATTCACAACAGAGGTTTTTTTTTTTTAATAGCAAGTTTAAAAAACGCTCAAATATTTTTTAAATAACTAATCTATATTTCAAAAATCTTATCCATAAATAAACAATTACATTTGGGTTTTATATTTACAAACGTAGGCTTTTAGTTAGTTTCCTATTTACACGTATGGCTCTTTTTGATGATTTTTGGACTTGTATATATGAGTACTCTTTTAAATATCTAGATTTTAAATTTAGGGAAAAACTGTTTTGTTTTTTTTTGAAGCAATTTTTTTTTACTTTCAATTTCGTATTAAAAACTGTTTTGTGAAAACAAATTTGTTTCCACTACTCAATCTAATCCTTAACCAACCCACGATTTCTGTAACTACTCAAACAAAAATATTATCTTATGTAATTATAAATAAAATTAAAGAGCTTTTTTCTTTTAGTATAAATATTAATTTTGTCAAAATTCTTTCCCAAAATCGACAGAAACAACAAAAAAGTTGGAAGTCACAAGAACATAAAACTCTTTCTTCTCTAAGTCCACGTAAATTTTTGTTTGAACGATGCCAACAATGCAGTTTTGGTGAATCAAGTTATGTCCAACACAGTCATATTCCTCACTTAGGGGGTGATTGGAAGATGCTGTTAGTTTTGGCTGTAAAGACTTTGGCTTTAAGAAATTTGACTGTAAAAACTTTAGCTGTTAAAATCTGATTGGTAGAACAAAGCTGTAGAAGCTGTAACTGTTATTTTTTTAGGATTATATATATTTATAATAAATATAAATAATGTTATAAATGAATTCATGTGACAATATAATTTTATTAATGATAAGAATTTAGAAAGATACAAAAATTCATAAATAAATGTATAGAATAATGTTCTCAATAAATAAACGAAATATGTATTATTCATTCATGTTTAATAACCAAACATTGCATTAAAAAGTGGATAAACTAAAAATTAAGTTATTAATAATAAAATATTTATTTAAAAGAAATGAAAAAGTTTTAGAAATAAAATAAGAAATAAATATTCTAAATGAACACATTTATTTATATTTATTATTTCATGACGAAATTTAATATCCAAACACAGTAGTAAGAAGTGGGATAAACTTATAAAAATTTGGGTGAAGGTGTGGAGCTTGAGGATCCTTATAATATATATTGTACTGCATCTTCAAATAATCTAAACGTTTTTTAGATGTTTCCACTCCAAATTAGCTCCAAGTCGATCATTAATTTTCTGAATAATTTTTTCTTTCTGAATAGCACTTAATCTTAATCTTCCATCTGTGCTACTCTGATTTTGTTTCTCCATAACCATATATTGTAGAAATATGGATGTAGTCTCGTCCGACAATTTAAAATTCTGAAAGATTAAGCCACATTTGAATCATCAATTTATACTAGCTCTAAAATACTGTAAATCGAGAAGAAACTAAAAATTAATAAATCACGAGTGCTATACCTTAATCTTAATCGAAGATGATGATGGGGATGTCATATTTGTTTGATTTATAAGCTTGTTCAATAAAACTATTAATGATGAAGCAATTTATGAAATAATTGAATGGGTTATATAAAGTGTATTGTTTATTAAAAATATTATTCTCTAAACTCTTTTATATTAATATTAATGGTGATTATGAAAATAAAATGATTATTATTGAAATGGATCTTAAAAGATTGATTGAAAAATGATAATAATTAATTTATCAAAAAAAATATGTGAAACAATATATATAAACATGTAGAAAGATTCTAATTATTATGAAGAGAAAAAAAAAAGAAATTTTTTAATTATTATTTATTTAAGAAACCACCGGCAAATACGTGAAAGCCTTGAGCTGGAACTGTCAGGGAATAGGAGCTGACCTGACAGAAAATTATTTAAGGGATTTATGGCGAAAACATAAACCAGACATTTTATTTTTATCAGAAACGAAAAGATGTTTTTCTTATTTAAAGAAATTTCAATTTCAGTTTGGTTATAATAATTTGTATTCAGTTGACCCTAGCGGTGCTAGTGGTGGCTTGGCTTTATTTTATAATAATGAATTAAATTTAGAAATTCTTTATGCAAGCAATCGGATTATTGATGTTAAAGCATTATTCGGGAAACAAAAAGTTTTTATGTCATTTGTTTATGGTGATCCTGTTGCCACAAAACGCGACATTGTTTGGGAAAAAATAACAGAGTTGGGTTTAAACCGGAAAAAACCATGGCTAATGATTGGTGATTTTAATGAGTTGACTGGAAATCATGAAAAGACAGGTGGTAATTTACGATCAGCTGCTTCCTTTGTTCCTTTTAATCTTATGATTCGACATAACGGTATGTTAGAATTTTCGTGCTATGGTGAACAATTATCATGGAGAGGTAATAGAAACCAACAAATTGTGAGATGCAGGCTTGATCGGGCTTTGGGAAATGAGGATTGGCACAATTTGTTCCCTTATTCAAAAGTGGAATATCTGGATATGATTGGTTCTGATCATAGACCGATTCTATTGAGTTGCGAAAAATCTTTGGCGAGGAAAAAACGCCAATTTCGGTTTGATAAGAGATGGGTTGGGAAGGATGGTCTTACTGAGGCCATTGATTCGGGGTTGAATCGAACAAGAAATTTTAGAGTTCCTGTTTTTGTGGATAAAATTAAAAATTGTAGAAATTTCATTTCATGGTGGAGGAAAAATAATATCCCGACAGGCCAGGCTAATATTTCTTCCCTTAAGTTGGCTTTGGAAGAAGCGAAGAATGATGATTCGATTCCGCAAGAGGAGATAAAAAGAATCGAAAATAAATTAAAGGAAGCCTATCAGGAGGAGGAGATGTATTGGAAGCAAAAGAGCATAAATTTTTGGTTAAAAGTGGGAGATAAAAATACCAAATTTTTTCATGCTTCCACTAAAAAAAGAAGGGCAAGAAATAAGATTTCAGGTTTATATGGCCCTAATGATGTTTGGGAGGAATCAGAAGCAGGAATGGAAGAGATAGCAACTAGCTACTTTAAGGATCTATTTAATGTTTCCAATACAAATGGCATCGCTGAGATGGTACATGAAGTATCTCCTATTATTACGGAAGATATGAATAGAGAGCTAACCAAAGGGATTACAGAAGCAGAAGTTAGGAAAGCCTTATTTTCCATGCACCCTGAAAAAACACCAGGCCCAGATGGCATGACGGCCTTGTTTTATCAAAGGTTTTGGCACTCTTTAAAGGAAGACTTAGTAGGTTTGGTCAGTGATTTTTTCAGAACAGGATGTTTTGATAAGAGAATAAACGAAACAAATATTTGTTTAATTCCAAAGACCGAAAAGCCACAGAGGATGGCCGAGTTTAGGCCAATAAGTCTTTGTAATGTGAGTTACAAGATTATTTCAAAAATTCTTTGCTTAAGGCTTAAAAAAATTTTACCTCGACTAGTCTCTGAAACACAGTCGGCTTTCGTTTCAGGTAGACTTATTACAGACAACATATTGCTAACTCAGGAAATGTTTCATGGACTCAGGACGAATAGAATGTGCAAGACAAATTTTTTAGCCATTAAAAAAGATATGAGCAAAGCATATGATAGGATAGAATGGGAATTTTTGGAGGCTGTTATGTCACGAATGGGATTCAACTCTAGTTGGATCTCTTGGATCATGTGGAGTGTTAGTTCCGTTTCGTATCAGGTTTTATTGAACGGAGAACCTAGAGGAAATATAATTCCCAAAAGAGGTTTACGGCAGGGTGATCCTCTATCGCCTTATTTATTTATTTTATGTACGGAGGTCCTGATTGCTAATATTAAAAAAGCAGAATGAGAGAAGAAGCTGACCGGAATTAAAATAGCAAAAAGAAGTCCTCCAATCTCACATTTGCTTTTTGCTGATGATAGTCTCTTTTTCTGTAAAGCAGATACGGAGCAGTGTAAAACGGTGATGGATATTATTGGAAATTATGGCAAAGCTTCAGGGCAAGAGATAAATTTCAATAAATCTTCGGTCATATTTGGTAAGCGTGTAGCACACCAAAAGAAAGATGAACTAAAACATTTCCTTGGTATTACTAAGGAAGGTGGAATGAGTACTTATTTGGGTATACCAGAGAGCCTAGGGGGCTCAAAAAGTAAAATCTTTAATTACGTTCGGGAAAGACTTAATGAACGGATTAATGGTTGGCCAGCTAAATATCTGTCAAAAGGTGGGAAAGAGACAATGATCAAGTCTGTTGCTTTGGCTCTCCCAACATATGTTATGTCTTGTTTTAAACTTCCTCAAGAGTTAACATCTAAGTTAACAAGTGCTATTTCTAATTATTGGTGGAGTTCTAATGGGAAAGACCGTGGAATTCATTGGATAGCATGGGAAAAAATGTGTATGGATAAAGAAGAAGGAGGTTTGAGTTTTCATTCTCTAGATACTTTTAATGATGCCATGTTGGCTAAACAGTATTGGAGGTTAATCCAATATCCAAACTCATTAGTAGCTCGAGTGTTAAAAGGTAGATATTTCAGGAATGTTCATCCTTTAAATGCTAAAAAGCCAAACTCTCCATCGTTTGGATGGAAGAGTATTTTTTCTACTAAAAGACTCGTTGAAATGGGTGCAAGATGGTCTCTTGGTTCGGGTTTTAACATATCGGTAAGAGATCCTTGGATTCCCGATGTTAATCCACGCCAAATGGCAGAGGGAATCTGTTGCTTCCAAGCCTAATGGTTAACCATTTAATTAATCCGGTTACTAAAGAATGGCACCTCCCAATTTTACAAGAATTCTTGGATCCGGTGGATATTCAAATTATTAGTGGACTAGCTATTAGTCAAGTTTATAAACCAGATAGGCTTATTTGGCATTATACAAAATCAAGAAAATATACAGTAAAATCAGGATATCGGCTTGCTCGAAGTTTGACAGAAACGACCGAATGGGGTCCAAATTATAGAAAATTACAAGCACAAGCTTGGAAAATCAAAGCTCCACCAAAAATAAAACATTTCTTATGGCAAATTGCTTCGGGATCCTTGGCAGTTACCTCAAAATTAGCACAACGAGGGATTCATTGTGATATTATCTGTAAAAGGTGTGAGACGGCAGAGGAAACAATAAATCATGTTTTATTTGAATGTTCTCATTCTAAAAAAATATGGGAATTATCCACAAGACCTATGGTTTTAAGTTCTTTTCCTCTAAGCTCGGATTTTCAAATCTAGATTATCTTTACTGGAGGTTACCACCTCCTCTAGATGGGGGAGAAAGAACCAATTGTTTTGCTTGGATTTTGTGGTTCATTTGGAAAGACAGGAATAAAAAAGTTTTCAAAGGAATTCAATCTGATCCCACATATATTTTAAATCACGCTTTGAACGAGAAATTAATGTGGGAAGATGCTCAGTTGGAACCGATCGAAACTAGTATTGATACGGAAATTTTGGAAAGCCCTATCCAATCTATAAGATGTCGGATTGATGGCTCTTGGAAATCTTCGGATCCAACTATGGGTATAGGATGGTGGTGTTTTCAAGGAAATGATCAAACGATACTACTTGGTGCAAAGTGCCTCCGGAGATCCCCCTCCCCCCTTCACTCGGAGATGGAAGCGTTAATTTGGGCCATGAAGAATGTCTTTTCAAGAAGGATTGATTGTCAGGCGTTTGAAACAGATTGTTCAGAGTTAGTCTCGATGGTACAATCACCTGAAGAATGGCCCGCTTTCTCTAATCCGCTAGATGCTTTTGGACTGCTCCGTGACTCTTTCCCCTTATTATCGCTTTCTCTTATACCTCGTTTATGTAATGTTAAGGCGGACTGCTTAGCCCGTTCTTCTAGACTTTTATTTTCCGAAGTTACTTTTGTAAACACTACTCCTCCTAATTGGGCAACCAATCAAGGAGTTTTTTAATAATTAATGTGTGGTTGACAAAAAAAAAAAGTTTTATTATTTGTTTGAAAGCCTCATATTTGAGACTTTGGAAATTTGTACGTAATAAAGAAAAAAGTTAGCAGTTGGACTTTAAAAACTTTAAAAAAATCTAAAGTCCTAAAATTGTGATTGGCAAATATTTGGCTTTTAAGACTTTAAAAAAATTCTAAAGCCTTTAAAGTCTCTTCCAATCACCCCCTTAGTCTTCTGAATCTTTCGAAGGCAAATACTATAATTTATATTATTGATTTTCTCAAGTTTTCGAAGCCTTTAAAGTTTTATTATTTTCGTTTTCATACTTAGAAAATCTGAAGATGAAGTATCAATAACCTTAAGACAATGGAAAGGAAGGAGCAATGATCAATATCCTCGAGAATATGGAAAGGAAAGAGCTTGGAATGAAGTAAAATGTGTTTCATAGACCACTTCAACATGAAGAACTCATAGCTTAGTCATGATCTAAGTTCATATCAATTTTTTTTTTCTTTTGTAAAATCGCTAATGATCTTCACTAATTACTCATGATCGAGTCTGTATTGATTGATTTGTATTGATGATTTTTTTTTTTCATTTTTTTGTAAATGACAATTTTTCTTATTGATTATTAGTAAAAATTAAAATCTTATCAATTATTTAAATAATTTAGAAATTATTTAAAATTTTAAACCTTATCAACATCACTTAAATAAACTGATGTAAAAGTTAACATCATTTTTAAAACTGAAATAAATCATAACATCACTTAAATAAACTGATGTAAAAGTTAATATTAATCTAAAAGTCGTTGTATTTGTTTAACGCAAATTTGATGGTAAATGTGTAATCTTTTTTGAAAGGTCAACTTCCTAACGTTCATATACTTGTTCTATGCCATTTTTTTGGTGAGTACATATCATGTACAAGCAATAGATGTGACAACAAACACCTGTCTTTCATTTATATTTAATTACTATGTACAAGCAACACTTTGAGCTTCAAATTTTATGCTACCCATTTTTTTTAAAAGACGATGTTATCCATTCTCACCTATCTTTGATCTCTTTAGCCAAGGAAGAGACATCACCATCTTGTTTCTTAGATAGATCATTTTGTTTATTGGAGAGTATGTCTTGGTGCCTTGATGTTGTTTCTTGCTCCTCATGTATATCTTGGACCTTGAAAGAATTGTATAGGCTCAATGCAGTGTGAAGATGCCTCCAATGAGCGCTAAGGTAACGTAGATCATGGTGGACGTGTATGAAAACATTCTAGCCGAATAATTGGTCTTCTTCTTCTCTGGATTCATGCCAAGACTATACCATGAATATGTTTGATTCTTCCCCAGAGCACAATACACTATCAGCTGGGTAAAACTATGTCTACGTCACAATTCAAAAAAATCCCTGGTTGAAATGAAAGATGGCATGGTTTGCGAGGTTAAAGCAAGCGTCTGATGGTGATGAACGAGAATGCGGGAGATACAGTTACTTGTGACATCATCGTTGAAATTAAGATGTTGAAGGGGCATTTTTTTCAAACATAGAAAGAAAGCAGATGAAGATAGAAGTGTTTAACGATCAGGAGAGGGTTTTAACGATTTGATTAGTGCTGGTTAAAGAAATGTTTAACGAAGCAGGAAAGATTTTAACAATTTGATTTGGACATAGGCTGGCCTGGGCCTTGACCCTAACTTGTAATGTTGGATTATTTTGATTTTAGCTATTAAATGACGATGGTTTCACGGCCCAAAGTTCGATGATTTTTAAGATCTAGAAAAATTGCGGTTTTGATTGAAGTGTGTATGATTCTTTATTGGATTAATTTGATTGTATATCTTATATTTTAGTAGAAATTTGAAATCTACACTATAATATTAAACTATTTGAAATATACCTTACATTGGTTCCAAAATGATATTTTTGCCCTTAATAAATAATAAAAACCAGAAATAAAAAATAAAATAATTTAATTGATTAGTTATAATAAATCTTGATGACAAAAAAAAAGAAGTTATAATAAATCTTATTCTTAAATTAAAATCAAATTTTTATATTAAAATATAAAAACTCAAAATATTTTAGAGAAATTTGTTTACAATGTTTAGCGTTTTTTATAGACTTTTGTGTAATTTTTACTTCATCCGAATTTTAGATAATGATGTATTTGAAATTTTCGGTAACAAACATTAGATTGCAAAATTCAAATTAGCAGCAGTAGACTAAATTTGATTAGAACTTCTAAGAGTGACCACGGTTTACCCTCTATGGGCGTCAATTGGAAATGAAAATAATGTCAACGAAAGCAACACTTTATTGTTATTAAAAATCACAGTACGATCTCCAACGTAAATAAAGATTTTAATTAAATAAATATTTAACTAAAAATTTTAAAATTTTATTTCTAAATTAGTTAAAATTTAATTTGTATTCTTGTTAAACCTAATCTATTGTGGATCATGATCCAATAATCAGTTATTAAACCTCCAAGATCGTGAGGTCGAGAATTTTTCTTTTAGATTTTTTTTACTAAGTTAAGATTTAGATAATGATTAGTATTTTGATTTTTACTATATAATAATAAATTATTTAGATTGTTAGTTGATTTTTTAAATATTTTGGATAATGATTGATTTATTCCTTACGAACTTATTAATTTTAATACTTTTATTAGTTTAGTCAACAAGTTTGAAAAATTACGAATATATTTATATTGTTATAATACATCATATTGGACTTATAACCGGGCCCAATAAGCCCATCAGGGTTATTCATTATGTACTCTAAAACCCTAGGTTTATATGCCTATATATATGTATCATTATTCATGGAATGGAATGAGATAACAATAAGTTTCACAACACGTTATCAGCACGAGTTTGCTCTTAACAACCCTAACCCTAAAAATCGCAAAACACTGTTCACGCCGATACTGTTCATCGACACTGTTCGCCGACACTGTTCGCCGATACTGTTCATCGACACTGTTCACCAATACTGTTCATCGACACTGTTCGCCGATACTGTTCATGCCGACACTGTTCATCGATACTGTTCATCGACACTGTTCATCGGTACTGTTCATCGACAGCGTGAGTTACCGAGGTCTTAAGCTCCCGGTTCAATTCGTTCAACCCCAATTGGTGAAAGGTAAAAACAAAACCTTAAAAGCTTAAAGATCAAAAACCTTGTATTACTTAAACCTAACACTCAAAATCGAAAACACTAAGCCATGGCCGAAATCTTAAAACCTAAATCAAATCAAATCCAAAACCGCAATTTTCGTGTATCCCCTAAACCGGAAATCATTCTCGGTTAACTCCTAAACCCGAATATCAATTCGGTTCATCGGTTAAACCGATTATCAAACCGGTTCCAAAATAATAACCGGATCTCAATCTGGGTAAACCGGTTCAAACTGGTTATTCTAAACCGGAAATCAATTCGGCCCAAACCGGAATCTAATATTCCGGTCCAACTTTAAACCATTAAACCGAACTTATGTTCCGTATCCTTAAAATTTACGATTCCCGAGAAAGTTTCCTAAAATAGAAACTTTCCTCAAATAGCAAATGACCCGGAATGAAAACTTTCCTCATTTAGAAGGTTTCCTAAAATAGAAACTTTCCTCAAATAGCAAATGACCCGGAATGAAAACTTTCCTCATTTAGAAAGTTTCCCAAATTAGAAACTTTCCTCATTTAGAAGGTTTCCTCAAATAAAAACTTTCCTCATTTAGAAAGTTTTCCTCAAATAGAAACTTTCCTCATTTAGAAAGTTTCCCTCAAATAGAAACTTTCCTCATTTAGAAGGTTTCCTAAAATAGAAACTTTCCTCAAATAGCAAATGACCCGGAATGAAAACTTTCCTCATTTAGAAGGTTTCCTAAAATAGAAACTTTCCTCAAATAGCAAATGACCCGGAATGAAAACTTTCCTCATTTAGAAAGTTTCCCAAATTAGAAACTTTCCTCATTTAGAAAGTTTTCCTCAAATAGAAACTTTCCTCATTTAGAAAGTTTCCCTCAAATAGAAACTTTCCTCATTTAGAAGGTTTCCTAAAATAGAAACTTTCCTCAAATAGCAAATGACCCGGAATGAAAACTTTCATCTTTTAGAAAGTTTCCCAAATTAGAAACATTCCTCAAATATAAAGTTTCCTCAAATAGAAACTTGCCTAAAATAGAAAGTTTCCTCAAAATAGAAATTTTCCTCATTTAGAAAGTTCCCCAATTTAGAAACATTCCTCAAATATAAAGTTTGCTCAAATAGAAACTTGCCTAAAATAGAAAGTTTTCCAACTATTATTTTAACAAACCCCTAATGAAATCAATTTCATGTTCGAGGCCCTCAAGGTCTCCGGTGAAAACTATCTCGAATGGGCCCTGGACACCAGGATTTTCCTCAACTCAAAGGGACTGGGTGCGTGTATCCAAGCGGATAACAAAGCCTCTGATAAAGACCGGTCCCAGGCGATATTTCATATCCGCCATCATTTGGCCGCGAGCCTCAAACAACAATATCTCACTCTTGAGAACCCACTCGAACTTTGGGTGGCCCTGAAAAAACGGTATGATCACCAGAAAACGGTGCTCTTGCCACAAGCCAAGTTTGACTGGAAGGAACTCCGGTTCCAAGATTACAAATCTGTGGATGACTACAACTCCGAACTCTTTCGGATAGTTTCAATCATGAAACTATGTGGTGAAGAGGTGTCTGATAATGATCTCCTCGAGAAAACATTATCCACCTTCCATACCCAAAACATTGTGCTTCAGCAGCAATATCGTGCAATGAAACATACATTGTACGAAGATTTGTTATCTTGTTTGCTCTTGGCTGAGAAAAACAACGAGCTGTTAATGAGGAACAGTGTCCAGAGGCCCCCGGGATCGGCTCTAGTACCAGATTCCTGCAAAGAATCGTGGCCGTGGACATGGGAATGGACGTGGAAAGCGTGGACGCGGAAATGGACGTGGCAACCGACATAACCTCGGTTATGGTTCCGGTAAGGGCCGTGGTATCTCTAAACCAAACCGCCCTGCCCACCCAACCAATCAGTCTGCCTGCACCAGTTGCGGAATGTTCAATCACTGGACAAAGAACTGTCGTATTCCCAAGTTTCATTGCGATTTTTATCAGAAACATGGGAAAGCACCTGCTGAAGCTAACATGGCCCTGCAAGTTGATGCTAACGACACCACCATCGAGCCGACCGATCCCATGGACTACGAGATCTCAGATCTCCTCGATTGATTCTATCATCTGAACATGTGTTGTTATCAAACGGCACACATCTGGACATTCCAGATGCATTATACTCACCCAACTCAAAAAGAAACCTTTTAAGTTTTAAAGATATCAGACTTAATGGTTTCCACATAGAAACCCAGGGTGAAGGGAATAAAGAATCCCTACTGATCACTAAGATCACACTTGGCCATAAACAAGTCCTCGAGACTATACCCGCTTTATCTACTGGCCTTTACTATGCCAAGGTCAGTATGATTGAGGCTAATAATGCTCTCAAAGCCCGGTTCCAAAACTACACTATTTGGCACGACCGGCTTGGTCATCCCGGTACAACCATGATGCGTAAATTAATCCAAAGTTCTCAAGGACACACCCTTCGAGAAAACCGAGTCTTCCCTCAGCACCTCATGTGCACAGCTTGCTCCCAAGGGAAGTTGATCACTCGGCCTTCACCAGTAAAAGTGTCCAAAGAGACATTGCATTTTCTGGAAAGAATCCAAGGAGATATCTGTGGTCCCATTCACCCACCTTCTAGGACATTCCGGTACTTCATGGTACTAATAGATGCTTCGACCCGTTGGTCGTATGTATGCCTATTGTCTTCTCGGAACCAAGCTTTTGCTAGGTTGTTGGCTCAAATCATCAGATTACGAGCCCACTTTCCAGACTTCCCACTAAAGACTATACGTCTTGATAATGCTGGTGAATTCACTTCCCAAGCGTTTAATGATTACTGTATGGCCATGGGGGTGACCATTGAACATCCTATGGCACATGTCCATACTCAGAATGGACTTGCTGAATCATTCATTAAACGAATCCAATGGATTGCTCGACCATTACTCATGAGGTCGAAACTCCCGGTCTCAGCTTGGGGACATGCAGTATTACATGCTGCTGAACTAATACGCATCCGACCATCTAGTGAGCATAGATATTCCCCATCCCAATTATTACAGGGTCATGAGCCAGACATCTCCCATCTCAAAACATTTGGGTGCTCAGTCTATGTACCCATTGCTCCACCACATAGAACCAAAATGGGACCTCAAAGGAGGATGGGAATATATGTTGGTTTTGATTCTCCCACCATCATCAAATATCTCGAGCCGACCACTGGAGACCTATTTAAGGCCAGATATGCGGATTGCCAATTTGATGAATCGGTATATCCAACATTGGGTGGAGAGAAACACAAGCTGGTCAAAGAGCTATCATGGAATCAAACATCCTTAAATTGGCAAGATCCTCGGACTCTAGAATGTGATTCGGAGATCCAAAAGATTATACACTATCAAAAGCTAGCTAATCAATTGCCAGATTCCTTTGCTGACCCGAACAAAGTAACCAAATCGTACATACCAGCTTGTAATGCACCAGTACGAATCACTGTTCCAACGGGACAAGTTCAAGTTGCTACAGAGTCTGCATCACGAAATAAACGTGGCAGACCTCTAGGTTCCAAAGACAAGAATCCACGGAAATCAAAGAAAGGTGCAATAGTTGAAACCGGGATTCCCAATATAACAGACATAGCGCGCGCTGAGACTCACTCTAATGAACCACCATAAGAGGTTCAGGACGCCGAATCTCTAGGTTCTGACGAGATCGATAACAATGAGATCTCTATCAATTACAACATGTCTGGAACCCAATGGAACAGAAAAGAAGTCGACTTAAATGCACTCTTTGCATACAAAGTAGCACTTGATATTGCGAACACGCAAGAGGATCTAGAACCCACGTCTATCATAGAGTGCACTCATAGAACAGACTGGCTAAAATGGAAAGAAGCCATAAACGTGGAGTTAAAGAGTCTCAAACTCAGGAATGTGTTTGGTCCGATCATCCGGACACCATTCAATGTCAAACCAGTGGGCCATAAATGGGTCTTTGTGCGTAAAAGAAACGAAATCGGTGAAGTCGTTCGTTATAAAGCACGGCTTGTAGCACAAGGATTCTCACAGAGACCCAGAATCGATTATGAGGAGACTTATTCTCCGGTGGTGGATGCAACTACTTTTCGATTCCTCATAAGTCTGGCCATAAGAGAAAATCTAGATTTGCGGTTAATGGATGTTGTCACCGCATATCTCTATGGGCCCCTCGACAATGAAATATACATGAGATTACCAGATGGCATAGAGCTTAAAGATAAGCATGCATCTCGAGATCAATACTGCATCAGGCTGAACAAATCCTTGTATGGACTGAAACAAAGTGGACGTATGTGGTATAACCGGTTAAGCGAATATCTCATCAGAGAAGGCTACAAAAACGATCCCATCAGTCCATGCATTTTCATCAAGAAATACTCAAACAAAGGATTTGTAATCATAGCAGTTTACGTGGATGATCTAAACATCCTCGGAACATCTGGTGAAATCTCCCAAACAGTCGACTGCTTGAAAGCAGAATTCGAAATGAAAGACCTAGGTAAAACTAAATTCTGTTTGGGTTTACAACTTGAGTACGTTAAAGGAGGAATCCTTGTGCATCAAGCGGCTTACATTGAAAAAGTACTCAAGCGATTCAATATGGACCAGGCCCACCCATTGAATAGCCCAATGGTTGTCCGGAGCCTAGGATTGGACAGTGATCCATTCGGTCCCAAGAAGGACGATGAAGAAATTCTCGGTCCAGAAAAGCCATACCTCAGTACTGTAGGAGCGTTAATGTACTTGGCTAGTCACACTAGACCAGACATTTGTTTTGCCGTGAACCTCCTAGCTCGCTTCAGCTCATGTCCAACTCAGAGGCACTGGAATGGTATCAAACACCTCCTAAGGATATCAATCAGATCCGCACAATGCCAAGTCTCAAACTGGTTATGTGTTCACGCATGGAGGAACAGCTATCTCTTGGAGATCGATAAAGCAGACAATCACTACCACTTCATCAAACCATGCAGAACTTTTGGCCATTCACGAAGCCAGCAGAGAATGTGTTTGGCTACGATCCATGACTCAGCACATCCGATCAGATTGTGGTATGAAAGAAGATAAGGAGCCCACGGTTATGTTTGAAGACAACGCGGCTTGCATTGCTCAACTCAAGGAAGGTTATATCAAAGGAGATCGGACGAAGCACATCCTACCGAAATTCTTCTCAACCTCGGATTGGCAGAAGGATGGTACGATCAGCGTTCAACAGGTCCGATCATGCGATAACTCCGCCGACCTTTTCACCAAATCATTGCCCGCTTCAACACTCCGGAAGCTCATCCAACAAATAGGAATGCGTAGACTTAGAGATCTACGGTGATGCTCTAATCAGGGGGAGTAATGCGTGTTGTACTCTTTTTCCTTCACCATGGTTTTTCCCACTGGGTTTTCCTGGTAAGGTTTTAATGAGGCAACATTCCCCAGCGTATTATCGAGATCCCGATTGACCATCAGGTCCGGTTACTCCGTCCAAGGGGGAGTGTTATAATACATCATATTGGACTTATAACCGGGCCAAATAAGCCTATCAGGGTTATTCATTATGTACTCTAAAACCCTAGGTTTATATGCCTATATATATGTATCATTATTCATGGAATGGAATGAGATAACAATAAGTTTCACAACATATATAAATTAGTTTTAATTGTTTTAAATTTAATAAATATTTTAAAAAACAGATTCAAAAATAATTATCTCACTTTTTAAAAAAAAATCAACAGTTCAAAAAAGTCAACAATCTAAATAATCAATGAACCAAATATAAGTCGACTTTTTTGATATAAGTCGATAGAGAAAAAAATTAAGTCGATTAAAATATAGTATAAGTCGACGGTTCAAAAAGTTTACCTTATTAAGAAATCATCGTAAAATAAAATAAGTCTACCAAGAATAAAAAATTCTGCTGGATAAAATTATAAAATCAACAATAAAGAAATAAGTCAACAGTTTAAAAAATTTGTCTATGTAAAAAAATCAATCAACTAAAATATAAGTTAATTGTTTTAAAATAAGTCTATGAAAAATAAATCTAGTCGACGAAAATAACATATAAGTCGTTAGTTCAAAAAGACGACATTATTAATAAGTCAACGTAAGATGAAGAAAGTCTACCATGAATAAAAAAGTCGACAAAAAAACTATAAATCGATAAACAAAAAAAGATAAGTCAGAAGTTCAATAAACCGATTATGTTATAAATCAACGGGGCAAAACATAAGTCGACTGTTTTAAAATATATTTATGGAAAAAAAATAAGTAAATAGAAGTAAACAAATAAGTCCACAGTATAAAAAATCGGCTCCAATAATAAATCAACATATATTGAAATAAGTCTACCGAAAACTATGGAGTGAAAACATTATACATTACTATTTTGTTTATAAACTTATTTGATATCATAAATTCAAATAGTATTATCAAAAATAATTTTTATATATTGTTTCAAAATTTCAGAAAATGAACTCTACACATATTAAATAATTTTTTTTTGTATTAAAAATAATTACGTTTTTAATTTAATTTAATTATTTTAATTTAATTTAATTTAATTTTTATTATTTAAAATTAATTTACATTTAATTATTTTAAATAAATAAAAAGGGTATTATGTTAAAACTTCAATGGAAAAACTGTAGTTTTCAAATTACCATTAAATTGGGTATATTGTTGAAATATTTAACTAAATTTGGTACATTTATAAAAATCTCCCTTTTTTATTTTCTTTTTAATGGGTGTCTTTTAGATGGTGGAAAAAGAAAAGTTTTGTTGGAAGGTCTTAAGGATCCTAAGGTTTGTTTGAAGTAACATAAAACGATGTTAGGCCCAATTACAAGGGTCTAGTATTGTCACGCGAAGTTGATACAGGGAATTTGTCTAGTACTACTGAATATGCTGCCGACATGTTAGGAGAACATAGAATAGCAGAGTGGTAACCAGAAATTGGTAAATATGGTAAACGATGCAAATAATCTCTCGTTTACAGAAGATGAAAATAGAGTAGAGAAACCAAATTCAGAAGCAAGGTTTTTAATCTGTTAGAAACAGTTAGGCATTCGATGTATGAAGCGAAGATCGGTCCGAAAAGCCCAAAAAGGGTTAGTTACTAGACCAAATACCGCAAGCGTTCGTTAAGTATATTTTTTCTGTCAAAATAAGCTAATTCTTACAATGGCCCCAAATTTTTTTTCAGTGAAAACTCTCTTCCTCTTCTTCTTCAATCAATATATGATAATCTTGGAGGTTATGCCTAATACAAGAATTGAAAAACATTTAATTTGCAGAAGATATCCAGACGCATTTGTGAATCAACAACCATTACAGTCCGGTGAAAGCTAAAATATTTTTCATAAGAAGTCTTAAAGTAAAAAACTCCATCACTCAAACTTATAGATCGAAGCCGGGATTGAGTCTGCTATATGTGGTTAGTTATATATAACTTTGTAATGTTTTTGTTTTTCCTTTTTATAGCTAGGCTGACTAAAATTCCTGACTTTAGCCTATATTATAAGAAATTGGCTAATGATAGTCTGATTCTACACAAATATTAAGTCGGGTAATAATCCAAGAACCTGCCTCACAGAGAGAATCAGAAGCGCCATGAATACACCAGAGGTTTTGCTGGAAGAGTCCAATGATCAAGCCACAGAACAAACCTTGTCTGTAAACCAGTTAAAGTAAATATCGGTACTCAGATTTAGCCAGATGCATATATTTAGATAACTCATATTAAAGATATGAAACCTTGTCTGATGCTGCTGCAGCAAAGGCGATTGTCGTCTATATAAGTTGCCTGAACACCAATCATCCAAGATCCTATAGAAGTATCATCAAATGCATATGTCTTCAACGATCCACTGCAGTTATATACACCAGATAAGAGAATATGTGATGAGTGTTAACCGGACATGGAACAATGCCGATGACATACTTTTCAATATCAAGTTAGTCAGAATATGAGCCCAACCTGTTTATGTTTACATACTGAGCCAAATTTTTGGATAGTATTAACAGCGAACCAGCTGCATGGCGGAAGTACCTATATATAATGAAGAAATAATATGAGTTACAGCATAATTGTTCCAATCATGTGACGAAAACATAAATTTCAACCATTGAGCTTAATATGAAGAAGATTTGGATTATACAGAAGACCCTTTTAAGTATATAACATTTGCTATCACTTACGATTTTTCGTCCCCAAATTTCCACCATTCTGGCTCATACCATTGCCCTCCCCTGAGACACAAAGACCCATGTAGATGGAAATTTATTAGTTTTCATATACTGTCAAAGACATACAAATTTACGAAAGTGGAGTATGATACGAACTCTTCAGCAACCACTTCACCAGACTTCATACACCCAATGTAAGCAGCATCTTGACCACGCCGGCTTTCAAGAAGGCCAATCAACCCCTCTATCAGTTTAAAATCACACAAATAGAATCCTTGATGTGAGATTGGATCCAAGATCATTTAGCTACGAATTGCTGATGCAGGGTAGGTCCAAACATAACTTCCCAGATAGGAAATAAAAGAGAAAGTATTTACCAAGATCTAGGTCAATATTGTCATCAACTTTGATGTAAAACTGTGCATCCCAGTTTTGAACAGCAGCACTAAAGAAGAACTTCACTTTCTTGGGTAGCTCTTCTTGGGCCTCCTCGTGATTCTCCTAATAAAGCAGTAGTGCCAGAAGAAAATTAGAAGCCACATCAAATGAGCAAAAACTGTGTGCGCAAAATCAAACAGAAGAAGCAAATATCAAGCAGGCTACTAAAAGATGCTAAAGATTTTGATATTGTTTACTTACAAGAATCAAAAAATCTTTTCTTGCTTGATTTTCCTCGTCGATTTTTCGATCTAAGCTATCACCTCGATTTGGACTGGAATTCTTAAAACATCAGTATTATAGTCCATATGATGACACATAAAAATAATAAAACATATAGAGTTAGTGGAAAAACCTTCGACCAATCACAAAACGTATGACAATTCCTCTTTCCTCAAGTTTCCTCAAAGCATCACCTTTAGAACGAATAATTAGTGATAATGACAAAAGAACGGTTTCGATGATCAATGACAGCATGATCTACCTTGTGGCATCCAAGTCCCTCTAAATGTATTACGCCTCAAATGACTTCCAAAACCTGTATAAACTCCAATCACAGCAAGCAATTTCTTCCCTGAAGAAGAACCACTCTTCTGGTTTTTAAGATAGCCTAGACTCTTTGCAAGAGTCAACTCCATTTCAGTTTCAACAATTCTCCTCTCAAGATCTCTAATAACAACAAGCACATAGTCTGTTATTACAAGCACACACCATATATAAACCACAATCCAAGCACAATCACCATAAACAAACTTACTTGCATCCTAGGACGATCAACTTGTCATCAACCGTAAGAACCTTAGTCTTCTACACCTCCAAGAACATTATCAAAATTAATAAAAATTACTCTCTTTAAAAAGAAACAAACAACATTTCAGAAATGGCCAAACCTGATGATAACTCTTCTTAAGAATATTATTGAGTACCACTCTATTCTCTGCATCTTGCCATAACCTAATCACAAGAAACCAGTACCAGACTAAGATTATCATGAAAAAATTGAATCCAAAGAACTAATCTAGAGTCATTGGAGATTCGATTATCAATCGAATCAACGAACAGTGGAAAAAAAGGAAAGAAGCGAACGTACCGACCAGCGACATAGAGCCAAGCGACGCAAGAGAAGAAAGCCATTATAACTGAGGGCTTAGAGGAACTCTGAGAAGACTTGGAGGACCGAGCTCGTCGTTCTGATTTTGACGGAACCGTCGTGGGTAAGGTCTCCATCTCAATCCACGATCAGAGGAATGAGATAAGAGAGAGAGATCGGAGGCAGATTTCAAAAATCTGAGAATCGAATGAGATTTTGAATGTGTGTTTGTTTACTTCTTCTTCGGTTTCTTCGAAGATCGGTTACTAATTTACTATCGCTAGTTCACAGATTCATAGGGACATCGAAATTTTTGCCACAAATATTTATTTAATATCTCTATAAATAGACTCACTGGTTAGACCAGAGGATTAGGTTTTCGCCAAACAAAATCTAATAAGAAATTAACTTTATTACCTGAAAAGTCAACTTTGAAAATACACTTATCATTTGACTTTTTTTTAAGGATATAAACTGGTGCAGTCAACTAAACAAGTCAGCTTTCGTGATATTTCGATCTACCTAACCCCAAGAAGCTCGTGAGCCAAGGCACACTTTGTCTCCTGGGTGTTAGAAAACATCCTTGGTGCTCGTGAGTCAAGTCAGCTTGTTGCTGCTGCCTCCTGCTATTGTTTGCTCTCTCCACAAACAAGAGAAAAGTTTCCTCTCTCCATCTACTCTCATATGCATCGCCCAAACAGTGTAGTTTATCGATGTTAACATCGGACTGTGGATTGCTGGAGATCCAAGGTCCTTCGTTCGTGGTTGTGGATTCTCGCCTGCCATACTTGCATACGAGACACATACCACCTGTCTTGTCAAAAGTCTTCAAACCAAGCTCTGATACCAATTTAAATCAAGATCTTCTTACCCTCACTTAGTCGCTGAATGATTTAGAAAGTAATTCAGCAATACGAGAACAAAAGATTAAATAACAAACTTTCTTTATTGATTTAGAAACTATTCAAACTAAATCTTTCTCTAGGTCTTTTGGAACAACTCTCCAAAGACTTATATCTCTCTCTTATGTTCTATGGAACAACTCTACATGGATTTCTATTTATATAGAATATAGCTACTCCTAATTCTATTAGGAAAAAGAAATCTCTCAAAACTTTATCCTAATTTTCTTTTATTGTTTTTCCTTTTTCTATCTCTTCTACCATCTTTTAGGAAGAGATTACTTGCTCATCGAGTAAGTTGAATTATCCAATTTTCTCCTCCTTAATTCCAACTTGAATTCCGGGAAGTTTGATCTCTTCAACTCCGATTAGACTACTCATCTCTTTGAACTTGATTCTCGCCAACAGCTTGGTAAGTATGTCAGCCTTCTGTTCCTCGCCGGGAACATGCTCAACTTCAATCTTCTCATTCTCCACACACTCTCGAATGAAATCGTATTGAGAAATTATGTGCTTACTCCTTCCATGAAACACCAAATTCTTGGTAAGAGCAATGGCCGACTTGTTGTCAATCTTTAGTATGACCTTCTTGTCAATACAAAAAACTCCATCAACTCTTTAAGCCATATGGCTTGCTTCGCTGCCTCCATAGCTGCCTCCATAGCTGCCATAAACTCTGCTTCACATGACGTAAATATACGTATTTGACTATTCGTATAAAAGTATATAACTAAAAAACTGAAAACAATAATTAATTAGCTAATTATAGATGTTCACTCGTATAATTTAAAAGAAAACATATTATATTATAGAATAACTTGAAATAAATATCTTATTATATATAGTATGGTTTTCAAAGTTAATAACTCATATGCTCGTGAAACGTGGCAAATCTATCGATTTTAGATTTTGACACGTGTAAAACAAAAGTTTCTTTTTTTTATTAAAAAAAAAAGATAATTGAAAGTAATTACAAATTTAAATAATTTTAAAAATGTAAAAGATAATTATAAGAATAATTGTAAATAATTCATATTTCTACAAAAAATTTAAAAATGTCAAAAGATAATAATAAGGAAATTGTACGTTTTTATATTTCAATTAAACAAAAAAAAAATCAGACAAATTTATTAAAAAGGAAATATGTGTTATTATATATTAATTTAAAATTTGATATTATTTATCTCAATTTCTTTTTCAATTAGAAATATGTGATGATTTAATTAATGGGAGACTCACAAAAATGCCCCTTTTTCAATACCCCTTTTCAAAAATGCCCCATTTGGCTGTCTATTTTAAAAAATACCCCTTTTTATGTACAAAATGACTAAATTACCCTTCTTTTAATAAAAGATATCACAAATATATAAGGAAATATAATAAAATTAGGTCCACAAAATACAAAATATTTTTTGGCGGGAAAAGTGATCCCGCAATTTTTTCCGCCAAAACACTTGTAAAAACTTGTAAAACCTTTAAAATACCTTGTAAAATTTTCCCGTAAAATTTTTTCCCGCGGGAAAAGTGATTCCGCAATTTTTTTGATGTTAAATTTTTGGTGGGAAAATTTCTGACGGGAAAAATTTACAAGGTATTTTAAAGGTTTTTTACAGTGTATTTATAAGGTTTTACAATGTATTTTAAAAGGTTTTACAACGTATTTATAAGGTATTTATAAGATATTATAAGATTTTACAAGCTATTTTATAAGGTTTTACAAGTTTTTTATAAGGTTTTACAAGTTTTTTATAAGGTTTTACAAGTTATAAATACCTTATAAAACCTTATAAGTACCTTGTAAAACCTTTTAAAATATATTGTAAAACCTTACAAAACACTTGTAAATACTCCGTAAAACCTTTAAAATACCTTGTAAATTTTTCCTGCCAAAAAAATTGCAGAATCACTTTTCCCGCAAAAAAAAATTTTTGGCGGGAAAATTTTTTGGCGGAAAAATTTTTTACGGGAAAATTTTACAAGGTATTTTAAAGGTATATTTTGTATTTTGTGGACCTAATTTTGTTTCAAATAAGGGTAAAATGGTCATTAAAAATTAAAAGAGAGCAAACTTAAAAATGGACTCTCAAAGGGGGCATTTTTGAAAAGAGGTATTGGAAAAGGGGCATTTTTAACAATTTTTCTTTAATTAAACTAATCTTCATATTATTTACTTTAGTTTATTTTTTCAATTAGAAATATGTGAGATCTATGTTTTTTCCTTTTGTAATATTTTTTTACTTAAGTGTTTTCTTTTTTGTCCTCAATTATGATTGTAGTATAGTTAGATTGTTTATTTCAATTTCTCTTTTCATATTTAAATTATCAAAGATTCATATATCATCGTGTTTATAATTTTTTAATTTTTAGTTTAACTGTTGTTTCTTTAAATTATTTATTTTGGTTTATACGTTCAGTTTAAATTATATAAGATTTATAATATATCATATCTCTAATGATTTAAGATAGCGACATGTGTCATGATTTAAATTAAAAATTTATATTATTTATATCAATATTATTTTCTAATTATAAATATATGATGATTTTAAGTAAAATTTTATATTGTTTTATTTGCAATTCTTGAATATGTAAGAAACACTAGATTTTACCCCGCGGTTCACCGCGGGTCGAGTTTTTCTTAACTAAAAAAATTAATTTTTTTTTTTTTTTTTTTTTTTTCATTTTAAATTTCCATTAAAAACTGAAACATACATGGCAAACGCCCAAACAGGCCACAGGCCCAAACATACATGGCAAACGCCCAAACAGGCCACAGACCCAAACATACATGGCAAAAGGCCACATAGGCCACAGGCCCAAACAGGAAGAAACAAATCCTCTCCTGACAGGAAACGACTACACCAAAAGAGAGACAACAGGGGCTTCTTTACTGAAAAAGGGAAAACCAAGTAGAAAGCAAGGTTAAAGCAGGAGGCACAACTCGCTGAGCACGCGAAAGAGGATCAAGCTTTGCCCGGATAATAAGTTTTATTTCCTTGATTATCGACGGCGCAGAACGAGGAGATGCGGAGTGGATGCGCTGGTTCCTCTCACGCCATATGAAGTAAACAGAAGCTTGGTGAAGGAGGTGAATAATAAGCTTGATGTTCTTGTTCCTTGAAGCATTTTGTAACCAGAGGAGGCAGCCCATATAATGGTTGGGCGGATTCAAGCCGGCGCGCGACATGAAATGTCTCCAAATGTCAGAACCAAAGCTGCAAGCAAAAAAGAGATGATCCCTAGACTCGGGCATAGTATTACATAGAATACAGGTAGCCGGAACCATTAATCCCCAACTCCTCAATCTGTCACGGGTATGTAGCCTATTCCAGGCAGTGACCCAAGAGATGAAGGCATGTTTGGGAACATTACCTGAGAACCACACGGATTTGCTCCACGGGACTGTGGCCATCGGGGGGAAAAGAGCACTCCAAGTCTTTGCCGCTGAGAAGGTGTTTGAGGGAGCATGATGGTCTGTTTTCCAAAGATAAGAGTCATCATGCAAGCTCTCAATCATATTCTCCGGATTTGGCAAAATGGATTTGAGTAAGGTGATGATATTGTTGCGGCTTCTAGAGGAAGAGATCCTCCAAGTACTGCCCCGAACCGCATCCCTAACAACAGCATTAAGAGGCAGTCCCGAGATTTGAGGACCAAGAGGATCAGTGATGTCTATAAGAGGCCCTAGACCAGTCCAATTGTCATGCCAAAATTTGGCGGTAATGCCAGACCCCAGCTCGCAGACAAGGAAAGGTCTAGCCAATGGTCTAAGCTTGCAAAGCTTTCTCCAAATCCAACTTCCAGAGGTTGCTGGGTTTAAGTCCCAGAAGCATCTACTTCCAATCAGGTTTAAGCGGACCCAAGAAACCCAAAGTGAGCCAGCGGCAGAAAAAAGAAGCCAAATCAGTTTTAGGGCAAGCACCTTATTCCAAGACGACAGTCTCCTTAGACCCAAACCACCACAGTCCTTAGAAGAACAAACAACATCCCATGATATTTTTGCCCCTCTAGCTGAATCAGGGGCGCCTTTCCACAGAAACGCACAACACATCTGTTCTAGCTTGAGGAGACACTGGTTTGGTAAAATAAAAATGGAAGTCCAAAAGCTAATGGTGGAGTAAATAACAGATTTCAAGAGCTGAAGCCTCCCAGCATAGGACAAGTGTCTAGCGGTCCAAGAGGAGAATCTGTTATTAATCCTGTCAATGAGAGGTTGGTAGTCTTGTTTTCGCATCTTTTGCGCCATCAATGGGACTCCAAGGTAACGAACCGGGAGAGCGCCATGAGTCAAATTAAAACGGGCAGCCATGCTTCTGTTCCTTTCAAAGTCTCCTCCATCAAGCATGAGGGCTGTCTTTTGTCTGTTTATTCCCAATCCAGACCCGTGTTTGAAGGTATCAAGAATCTGAAGAATTCCATCAATGGAGGATTCTGAACCATCAAAGAAGATTAACACATCATCAGCGAAGCTTAGATGTGTTACTAAAGGAGCAAAGCACTTAGGATGTGGTTGAAAGAGCCCATTTGCAGCTCCCCTGTCCAAAGATCTAGCCAAGATATCCATTACCAAAACAAAGAGGTGGGACGACATCGGATCGCCTTGTCTGATCCCCTTCTTACCTTTGAAAAAACCAATTAGTTCTCCATTGAAGACAATACTGTAAGAGGGAGTGGATATGCAGACCCGAATCCAATCAATGAAAACATCAGGCAGCTGCATCGCTTTTAAAATGTTAAGGAGGAAAGTCCAGTTAACATTGTCATAAGCCTTTGAGATATCAATTTGTAGGCAGCCTCTGGAAACATTTCCCACAGCCTGAAAATTCTCAACCAATTCAGAAGCAAGTAGAACATTTTCACAGAGCATTCTTCCTTTAATAAAACCAACTTGGTTGCCCTGAACTGCATCCGAGATGAAGAGTTGAAGCCGCTTAGATAATAGGCGAGTGATAATCTTGTAAACTGTATTACAACAGGCGACGGGCCTGAACTTGGACAAATGATCTGCGCCAGGCACCTTGGGTATTAGAGTGATTGCAGTGGCATTGAATTTAGGCAGAAGGTGACCATTCCGGAAGAAATCCCTAACTGCCTGGAGAGTGCTGTCTTTGACCACCGGCCATGCTTCCCAGAAGAACTCAGCTGAGAACCCATCTGGGCCAGGCGCTTTGTTTTTTGGCATGGAGAAGATAGTGCGAATGATCTCTTCATCACTCAGGATGGCAACAAGCTTAGCTGCAAGATCAGCATCGCAACGAAAGGGCTGGAGAGATTGAATTCTTTCAACAGAGTAAGGCTGGGGAATGTCACTATCAGAACCCAAAAGATGGGTATAGTAAGCAATGACCATGTCTTTGATTTGAGAGACATTTTCCACTCTTTCGTTGCTCGGCCCTCTAAGGTAGGAGATTAGATTTCTGGCTTGATGAGCAAGGACAACCCTGTGGAAAAATCTTGTATTTGCATCTCCTTCTTTTAGCCATTTGATCCTTGATTTTTGTCTGTAGAAGGATTCCAAGGCAGCAGCAAAGAAGTTCCATTTTTTCCGTGCAACATGGTCTTCTCTGAATAATGAATCTGATGGAGAGGAGAGAAGATCGGTCTCAATGATCTCCAGAGACTCCAGAGCCTCCTTGGTTCTCTGCTGGATATTACCAAACCCGATCCTATTCAATCTCTTACAACACTTCTTAGCTGCTTTTAACCTCTCTCCCAGAGAGAACATAGAAGATCCCACAAGGATCTGATCTGCCCAAGCAGTAGATATAGAGGAGAGAAACGTCGGGTGGGAAGAGAGGAAGGAGAAGTACCTGAAACATTTTTTCGATCTTTCCGGCAAAATATCAATATTTAAGATGCAAGGAGCATGGTTTGAATCGCCCGGTGGGTCGAAGACAGCCATAGAATTGGGGAAAGAAGCAAGCCACTCTCCATTGGCCAAAGCCCTGTCAAGTTTCCTTATAATGGGATTGTCATCCTGATGATTAGACCAAGTAAAAAAGACTCTCCTGCTAGGAATGTCTTCTAACTCATTATCTCTTAGGCAATTCTGCAGATCTTCCATTCCACTCAATGGTAAGGATGATTGGATGACAGAGAAGTGCTCAGCGGAGTTAGCAATCTGATTAAAATCACCCAATAACGCCCAAGGAGTAGTATTAAGTGGGGTCGATGAAGCCAAAGATGAAATATCCTCCCATAAAAGTCTTCTCTCTAGTGTAGTATTTTTTCCATAGACAAAAGCGATCGCAAAGGATCTGCTAACCGAAGGCAGCTTTATACTGCAGAGAATCATTTGATCTGATTTCTTGAAGACCACAACTGAGACTGAGGGATGCCAAACAAGCCAAATCCTTCCCAGTTCAGAAGAACAATAATTATTATCCGAACGCCAACCTGGTAGAACAGAAGCTAAAACAGCAGATGCATTAGCTTCAGACACATGAGTTTCCAAAAAAGAACCTACCAGGAGATTGTTAGAAGCAACCCAGCTTCTGACCATACTTTGACGATTATGGCTATTCAAGCCTCTAATATTCCAGCAAAAAACCCTCATTGTACACAAAAGGGGAGGGGTGAAAGCACAGCTTTCAGAGGTTAGAAGTTCCGCTCGAGGACGCACCTCTCACGGGAACATAAACTCCAGGCACTTTGGAACTCATATGATTGTGCCATTTCTTCAACAGTTTTTTCCTTGTCTTCTTCGACATCACTCCCCAACCAGGTGGTATAGAAAAGTTGGGATCAATCTCCTTACTCTTCGCCTTAACAACAACAATTTTTTCATCCTGCTTATGCTTGGAGACATCAACACTTTTGTCATCCTGCTTTTGCTTGGAGACATCAACATTTGCAGGGGCATGACAATTTTTTAATGTTTTGTTAATATTGTTTGTTTTATTGATCGAGTTTTTTGTAACAAAAAAATTAAATATTAATGTTTTGTTAATATTGTTTGTTTTGTTTAGTGTTTAAGATTGTATAAATGTATTCTGATTGTTAATTTTATGATTTCACTAGTGGTATACCGTCTGCATTTAATGTCGATCTAAACTCGTTCAACTATATATATAACCCCGTCCCGTGAAATTAAAAATGACGTTTGCTTTTAAATGGTTTCCATAATATATATATATATATATATATATATATAATTTATATAGAGTTCAAATATTATTAATATTATAAAATTTAAATATTATAACCATTGAATCAATAATAAAAAATATTAGTAAATGAAAATTAATCAAAACTCACACTATATAAATTTGACTTTATTGACAAAAAAAAGTCGCCCATTTAACATTAATAAATATATGGTTTCTAAGATATATTTAAAATGGTGTTCCATATTTTTCGGTTGATGTTGTTTAATATTCATTACGTTTTAGAAGATCGTGTAAAATCTTTACGATATATTTAAATGAAATCTTTCTAAAATTAAAAAAGTATCCAAATAAATTCAACTCAATGATTAAATATACCTCTTAAAATATTTTCAATATTTTAACATCCAAGAATTTTCAAGTTTGTTACAAAATGGATGCTAAATATTTTAATTTTCAAATAAAATCTCACATTAAAAAATAAAAATAAAAATTTAAAGGAAAAGTGAGTCCTTTTGATAAGTCCACCCAAAGAATAATTGTAAGAAGAGGACCATGTTGGCCCAACTAATTGCCGTAGTTAGAGACGGAGACGTCGAGGCAAAAGAGAAAGAAATGTGGAAGAAGATGAGGGTCGTGACCATGATGCAATCAAGAGAACCATTCTCTTTTACGATTTTTGTTTTGATTGTAAAAATATCACCCATCGGTATAAGAGTGACTGAATCTGAACTTTGCGATGAGAATCAAAGGTGATCTAATGAAGAGATCCTCGATTCCAGTTCAATAATTCTGAATTTGTTGTCACGGCCAAGAGGTAGGGAAATGTGTTTATCAGGTCTTATGATCTCTTCTTCAAATTCATATGCGAACCTTCTTGGTTTAACTGTAAAAGATTCTTTGTGATATTAAATATAAAAAAAACGAATTTAACGGAATGTTATTTTTGAGCTGATCCGAAAAAGTTTTATAAGAGTAAAATCTTTCACTATATTAAATAAAACAAATCTAAACAATTAATGCTAATGGCATGGAGTCGTAAATACTTTCCAACCCCAAAATTTATTTGTTAAAGATACTCCAAAAATGTATATATAAATATATATGCTTCTTTTTTGTTTTTGATATTTTGAATTTAATTATACTATTTCAAAATTGTTTATTTCAATTTCTATATCCATATTTGATTATATAAGATTCATATATCATCGTGCTTATAATTTTTTGAATTTATCGGTTTTTATTGATTGATCATAAAGTTATTGCAATCGAGTTTATAGGAATTAAACCCGCAACGATAGGTTGGAAGGCTAAAGAATTTAGTCGATTTATCATTTTTATATTTTTAACGTGTCTAATTAAACACCACTTTGGTTTTATTCACCAACTTTATGATGAATATTTTTAATTTTTGTTATTCATATAAGTATACCATGAATTATTGTTATGTGATATATCTTTCATTCGAAATAATTTTGAATTAATAATTTAAGTGGTTAAATAAACAATGCAACAGTGAAAATGTAAATATTGTTTTTACTTTTGAAAGAAAATTTCTACTATTTTTTTGTTAAATTTGATTTTAATTTGTAGAAAAATATGTGAGCTAATTAAAATTATTCATTATAAGAATATTAAGTTATTAACAATAATTAAATCGCATGTATGTATGGTCTTCCCATTGAAAAAATAAAACTCTTTATTATATTATTGTTAAAGGAAAAAAACATAAACATACATGACCAAAGAGCATGAAGAATTATATATTTCATTTACCCACAACAACAACGATATGTAGAAGTTCTTGGAGGAAGTCCTTTGAATAGAATGCAAACACCATGTTTATAAGATAAACCTGCACAATATTTATAGCAGTCTTGTTTCAAGAATGTTCCAGTACAATCTGGTCCACAAGTCGGAGGTAAAGCTTGTACGCTAATTCCCATTTCAACTATTAATCATGAAAAAAAAAATATAAGAATCTTTTTCTGAAGAAGGATACAAAATTGGTTAGCACATAGTCGAATACATATTTATAATAACATATACCAGAGAGAATGTCACATGAAATGGCCAGAATAGCAACAACAATGCATGTAACCATCAATTTGGAGGAACCCATTTTAACAAACCAATATTGTATATTTCTAAGATTTGATTTGATGTAAACTAATTGATTATGAAATGATCTATTTATATATAAAAATTTGATAGCCATAAATTCTTTGTGTACAATTCCTAATTATATTCAAGTTTTTACCCTCTTTAGTTTTCTTAATAAGTTAGTAAATAGATATTTAACCAATCTTAAATCTTTGACCCAACAAAAATATAGAAAAAATTATCCTCTATACCACATTTTGAAAGATTCTTTCTAAAACTACCACTTTCTCTATTGGCTTTTCTAATCTACCACATTGTAACATAAAAAAAACGATTATATCTTTATTTTTTCTCTTCCATTTTTCCTTTTTCTTTTGTCTCATACAACATTTCTCTTACTTTACATTATATATATATATATATATATATATATATATATCTATTATATACATACTAGATAAGGACCCGCACGATGTGCGGGTTTTAATTTTTTTTATATAAAATTAAATTTAACAAAACAATATATATTCAAAAAAATTTATAAGTAGAAACTATCTTTAGAGAGTAAATAGATATTTTTAGTCATCAAATAAGTTAATTATATATTTGTTTTTTTTTTTATATACTGATTTACATTTCTATATTTTAAATTTATTGCAACACTTATTACAATAATTTAAATTATCAATCACCAAAACTTTTTGTCAAATATTCATCATTAGATTTATTTCCAAATTTCAAAAATGTAGTCTCGCAATCTCCTTAAAATATAATTCTACAACTTCTTCAAAAAATATTTTACACGCAAACTATTGGTTAAATAATCATCTTATTACATCTATTTACAAACGGGAAAAATGTCATTTTTTTTTTGTGCAAAATGATCTCTTCATTAACTTAGAACCTCAAAAGAGGGATGTTCATACAACTTAAAAGTGAAACAATACATGAAAGATAAAGATAGAGACTCAATGAGTTTTCCAAGGAGATGCGCAACTTCAAAAAGCTTGCAATGGTTGGAAGGTCTTTTGATGTCTTGAAGGATTCAAGCTTGAAGACGAGCTTCGAGAAATCCCCGACCAACAAGTGGTCATAAATAGCTCGCGCGAATAACGCATAAGAGCTTTTGTTAAATTGCTCCACGGAGGAGGCTAAGGTTCGAGACGGTTTCAAAATGCCGGTAAAGGTTTGCGGGAATATTTTCTCCATGGTGGAGTAGGTTTGCAAGATTCGCCAAAAGTAATCACAAGACCAAAACACAGATAATATTGTGAGACTAGAATGTAGTCCTTGTCCATTCAAGCCTAAGCAATAAGAATCTGATTTAAGAGAACTTGAGAAATTGTTAGATTGAACATACGGAGGCGGTTTCTCCAAAATGGTTCGAGAGTGTTGAGATGCATCGCCCAATAAACTTGAGGCTAGATAATTAAGCTTGAACTTGGACAATTTACCATTCGATCTATGATCTCCTAACAGTGGAGAAGCGTGACCAGACTCACGCCATCTATGGATCAAGTGTGGAACTAATCCAAAAAGCTTCCAAGATGAAATTGCATCGGATAGCAACAAAACATCTAATTCCAACAGGTTTCGTAATTGACAGTGGCAAATCCAGCCTAAAGATGTCACTACTACCCTAACATGGAGTAGTAAATCTTTAGAACTGAACCTGATGAGATGATGAAGTGCACAGACCTGAGAATTGAATGAGGAGCCTTAAGACAGCTTTGGGAATCGTCGTGCGCCGTCGACGAACTCACCGGACAAAGCGCAACTGACGGTCCAAGAGATTCTCTTGCCATCAACGAAATCCGATGAGTAGAAACTGTTTGAGACTGTGGTGATGGTCCAGATCTAGAGCTAAAAGGCTCTGATTTTTGCAAAGAGGCGCAGATGGGTTGAAAAGAAACTTCTACAGGAAAAATGTCATTTAAATCATAGCTTTGCCATTTGTGGAGGTTTAAAGCATGAACTTTGAGTCTGGTGCTTTTAATCCTCAATTTCTAGTTGACTTTCAATTTAATCTCTAACTTTCGTTGACGAAGCCGATTAAGGCACGTCTTTAACTGGACAAACGGAGGATTAAGACGTTGTTATCTGTCCGTCTAATATATCCGTTAATAAGAGAAACGACGTCGTTTAATCAAATGAAAACTCCCAAATTCGATTAAGCTCGAACCCTAAAATACCAAATCGAAATTAGAAATACAAAATCGAAGTTTCTCTCTCGTTTTCTTCTCTAATCTCGATTTCTTCTCAAATCTCGATTTCTTCTTTATTCCTCAAGATCTGTTATCTCGATTCCGATGAGTTCTAGCTCCGAGACATCGATAGTACTCGCTGCCCGTGGAGTGCCTTCAAAGTGTGTGTGTGGGTTAGGTGTAAGGATCTTTAGATCGAAAACTCAACACAGCTATCTTGAAGTCTTGATTAGAGAAGAAAACGAGAGAGAATCTTCGATTTTGTATTTCTAATTTCGATTTGGTATTCTAGGGTTCGAGCTTAATCGAATTTGGGGGTTTTCATTTGATTAAACGACATCGTTTAGCTTATTAACGGATATATTAGACGGACAGATAACAGCGTCTTAATCCTCCGTTTGTCCAGTTAAAGACGTGCCTCAATCGGCATCGTCAACGAAAGTTAGAGATTAAATTGAAAGTCAACTAGAAATTGAGGATTAAAAGCACCAGACTCAAAGTTCATGCTTTAAACCTCCACAAATGGCAAAGTGACGATTTAAATGACATTTTTCCCATTTACAAACGTATCAGATCTATGTTATTACTAAAAATGTATATTTACACCCAATCATATTTTTCTCTGAAAGTATGATCTTTACCACCACCACCTACAAAATGTCTTTATGAAGACATTAAGCTAACTATAAGTCTTATTACTTTCACTTTTTAAAAAATTGTGAACTTGAAAAACAATTTCTATTACATAATTCCAATTTGAAAGGAAATTAATATAAATAATATAAATATTAAATTATATCATCACATATTTTTATAATTTTTATTTTTACACGTGTCAAAATCTGATCGATAGACTTGACAACGATCCCATGAGTTACTAATTTTAGAAACCAAACTTTGTATAAGAAGACGATAGATTTTAATTCTACACACACTTCATCTTAATAGATAAATGCTAAAAAGTTTATATCCAAATAATATGTATATCATATCAAATCTATATCTTAATAAATATTAAAATAATTAACAAATATCAAACATAATTTTTTTTTTAAAAAAGTAAACATCCACAAATCTTTTTGTACTTAAAAATAATGTTACATATATATATGTATTAATCTTATAAGTTAAATTTACCTCATGTCAAACTAATATTAATTGACTTAAAATTAATAAATAAAAAAATATAAAAAAATATGCTGACATTCTCGTCAAGTAATCAAAAATTACTTCCTATATGCCATTTTCCAATTTTTGTGTTTTCACTTATTTCAATTTTTTAGAATAAAAAATAAGTATAACTATAATAATATTATCATCAAGTAATCAAAAATTAATTCTTATAAACTCATTACTTTTTCAAATTTTATTGACTAATACATGCCAAATTTTGTTGACTAATAGCACATGTAAAAATTCTTATTTTACTTTTTGCATGGTTAAGAAAAATAAACGATTTTTACCTGAAAAAAGCTTTGACAATATATCGAAGTTGAAGCAATGGTGGTGCTTCTGAAGAAATGTTTTTGTTTATATAGAGGTGAGTATTTAAAATCTTCTTTTAAAAGATTAATTGATTGTATAATTTCCTTAATTATTTTATTTTATTAATTAATTATATAATTTCTTAAATCTTTTTGATTGTAGAGTCTTCTTAATTATCGTATTTTATTAGTTAATTATATAATTTCTTAAATCTTTTTTTAGTTTTTAAGGAAAAAGTAATACTTTTCTTTTAGAATTAGTAGCTTTAAATTAGAAATGGTAAATAATTTTATAATTTCTATTTTTATTTAATAAGATACATATAGTTTCCTTATAATTATCTTCTTTACTTTTTTAAAATTAAATAAAAAGAAATTTTTGTTTTACACGTGTCAAAATCTAAGATCGATAGATTTTTCACGTGTCACGATCCTATGAGTTATTAACTTTGAAAACCATACTTTATATAATAAGATAATCAAGATTTTTTTTTCTCTTGTTCTATTTTTCTCCATTTATACAATACATTTTTATGATTTTGGTGCACGTTTATATAATTTAATGTCCACGACATATGTTTTGGTCCATGATTTTGTTTTTGGTGCACACAATTTATCCTTGATAAGACCATATATACATATGTTTTATATGTTTTATATGTCCTGGACAACCAGATGATCGATGAGATTAACATAAAACATAATAGCATGGACCAAAACATGTCGTGGACATTAAAATATAAAATCGTGGATCAAAATCATAATAGTTTTTTGGTCTACAACAATTATTGTCCACTACATATATAAATATATATATATATATATATATATATATATATATATATATATACCACAATTAAAAGTTAATTAATAAATAAAAGAAAAAAGTGATAAGAAACTTATGTGGTCTTATCAAAAGTAAATTGGTCATAATTATACCACATTACTACAATAATGTGGTAGTTTGAAAAATAATTATGAAATATGTTACTTTTGAAAAGCTTTTCTTAGAAAGTGGTATTGTTGACCAAAATCCCAAAAATATATTTAAAAGGTCACACTTCATTGACTAGGCTATAAATGCAACATTCAACGGATTCGAAGCACAGTAGGCTATTACAATGATGTATAGAACGGCAGCGTTAATCGCTTCATGGCTATGTTTTGTCTTTTTGCTCTGTTTTGAGATTTTGCGTTAACAACAAGGTTTTGGTGTGTTAGGTTTCTTTATAAATATTCAGTTTTGTTGATCAATAAATTTAACATTTCAAAAGCCAAAAAACACATGATGATACTTATATCGTGTATAAATCATAAGATGACCTTTTTCTGGTTTTAGACACAAGTTGACTTTACATATCAGATAAAAGAAGAGCTTTAATAAATCATCAGTTGCAGATGAACAACCAAACTCACTCAGATCACTGAGAAATCTCTCTCTGTTCCTTTTGTGATACATTGAGTTAACTGAGGAATTCTTAGCGGCTAGCCCCAGCGCCTGGTAACAAGCTCGTGAGCGAAGGCACGCCTTGTCTCCTCATTTCCTCTTGTGCTTGCTTCATCTCCTCTGGATCTGTTTATGAAAACATTTTAGGTTAATGATGACTAACTCTTCTTAACTTGCAATTCACCAACCAGTTCAAGAGCTATAAAAGCTCCTAGATCGGTGAAAAGTGATAAAGAACATCAGATGTCGATCATATCCATAGTCGTATTGTTTACAAGCAAAATCGGAAGAATAATGTGTTGGCACATCGTGGAACTGCTACATATGTGGTTGCAGAATATTCGTATACAAGTTGAGTGTACTAGAAACGTACCTATGTTTTCCATTAGTTTGGGCATTAGGAACACAACAACAACCATGAATCCCACCATGAGACCCATCGGACTTTTCACGATCGACAAAATGTTGAAAGGCTCTCGGATCTGTAGTATTTTACATGACCAAATCAGATAAGAATAAGAAATAAACAGAATCAAGAAGTACAGGCAAAACCAATAATGAAAAGAGTCATGTGAAGTCTCACCTCATAGTATTGCTCTTCCCTCAGTGGCTCCAAAACCAGCTCAGTAAGACTCCTCCTGGTTTCTGTTAGTGTTGCTTGAACCTTGCCACGATGCCGAGCACTAACATCTATTCGTACCTAAATTTGGTTATCCGCATGAGAAACACGTTCTTACAAAAATGAAGTCTTGGAAACCATTAATAGCAACACAATAAAAACTTACCGGAGAAAAGAAGTAGCCCATTGCAGATACTTCAATCAAATGAGTTCCAGCAGGCACTTCATGACTTTACAAACCAGTTAGTCAAGGACCGCAAAAATTAAGAATCATATCCATTACTCTTCTTTTCGTGTTAAATTACTAGCAATATTAACAAACAAAACAAGCCAATACTGAACAAGATTTTCTTTTGGCACATATCAAAGGCAAGTAAGAATCCGATCATCAGATACTAAAGAAACTTTTATAACTGAAGGATCAAAAGGATACAAAGTAAAGTATCCATCAGGCCTGAGAAACGTAATCTTCTGTCCACCATTGAGTATAACTTTGACATTAGAGAACTTTGCTATGTGACCAATCACATTGCCTACGAAATAACTTAGCGATCAGCTCAACGGAGTTTAACATATCATACATTCAGAACTAACATAAAGCAGTAAAAAATCATCATTCGAAACATCAAAACCAATATTACTCAGATTTCTTAAGCAAAACAGTACTTCAGTCACTCACTACCTATTAAATAGATGCCATGACATACATACTACATACCGCTTCATACATTCGGATAAACACTCCTAAGTCCTATCTAACAACCTATGCGGATACAATTCAAGCATCAGAATATACACCTATTAAAGATCATAGGATAAACGACTAGAAAACACATTGCATTTCATAGCACCATAAGGTCAAAAACGAAGACCTACTTGGTGGAATCTTGACTCTACCAGTAATGGTGTAACTATCCTCAGACCTGCACAATAAACACACACAAAGACAACATAAACTAGAAGACAACATAAACACGAGCTAATTGAGATGATAAAATCAAAGACAGAGGACGATTTGTTACCCAGAAGAGCATGGGAGGGTGGAAGTAAAGAAGATGAAGCAGATCTGCAAGAAGATGAAAGCGAGAATAGGAGTGGATCTGATGATCGGCGTCGTCGTCGTCATCGTCGTCGTAAGCTCCAAAGACGATGAAGTCTAATGTTAGTCGTCGAAGTCCGGCGACGAGGTTAAGGAAAGCAAAATCTAAACCTTCTGAATAACTGAGAAGGTCCTGCTTTTATTTTTATTTTTACTTTTTTGTTTTACCCTGGTAAAACGGAGTTTTAAGTTTAACTCAACCCTATTTGGACGATGTTAAACCGGAATCTAGATAGTTTGCTAAAGCGCGATCCAATTTGCAATTTTGCCGCAACTTTTTTTTGGTGTATAATAATATCCTACCCGCGGTACACTACAGAGTAATGGTTTTTAATTAAAAAAAAAATAAGTTAGAACTTAAAATTTGTATTATTTATACTTCATCTTTATTTTGTATAAATTTGTTTCGTTTTTTGAATAATATAGAGATATTTGGAAAGTTCGTGTATTTTTGTTTGTTGATGTATATACAAATTATTTGTTTTTGTTTGGAATTTGATCAATTAGACGTTGTTATGTGAAAGTTATAAGGTTAGAATATATTTGTTTGTTTTATGTGTGTATATATATATATTATTGTTTGTCATACTTGCATTGTTATCATGTGAGATATTTTTAATTAGTATTTTTAATATTTTTATAATGAGCAAATAAGACATATTATAATTTTAACAACCTGCGAAATTTTAATTTTACCAACCCGCATAACTTTTATTTATAAAATATTAATTTACTATATGTTTTCTTAATATTAAGTAGCAGTCAATTTTCAAATTTTCTCTAACTTTTAGGAAATTAAACCATAAAATCAATGAATTAATATGTTTTAACCAAAATTAAAAATACCATATAAGAAAATAGTATAGAAAAATATGGAATGTCTAGTAGCATATTACATGAATTTAAAATATGAGTTGCAAAATCTAATAAAAATGGGTGCATATATTTTCTAAATATTATTTTCTATTTATTGTTTTCAGAAGATAGTTTGAAATATGGGAAATTGTTAAAAATACCCCTTTTGGTGTGCCCCTTTTTAAAAATGCCTCTTTTAGATGTCCATTTTCAAAAATGCCCCCTTTTAAATCTGAAATTTTTATAAAGTTTTATTAGGTTTATAATATACTTATGGATTGTAACTACTACTTGAAGACTCGATCCAAGTATTTATAAGGTTTTATAAGGTGTTTTTAAAGGTTTTACAAGTTATTTTAAAGGATTTTTGAGGGTTTTCAAATGTTTTACAAGATATTTTAAAGGTTTTTAAAGATATTTAAAATGCATTTATAAGGTATTTATAAAGTATTTATAAGATTTTAGATACATAGAATTGTAGTTTGTGTATGTTTTAATAATATTACATACATATTTGGGTAAATCTTATATTTTTAAGAGCATTTTTTATAAAGTTTTTAAAAAGAGGTATTTTTGAAAAGTGGCATTGAAAAGTGGCAAAAGCCCCTTGAAATATTTATAGATTTAAATATTTATTCAATTTCAACTAAATCTATTTTCCATATCATGAAAGAATGGAATATTTGAATTTTGTTGAATATTCGGCTAGCATTTAATCTTTACTGTCATTTCCTTTTTTTTAGAGAAATCATACCAAAACATTGTTGACGATATAACCCGTGTACTAGATCATAACCCGTACTATAGTACGGGTTAATTTTGTTTAGTACAATATTTTATATATTATATATTTTACAATAAATTTTTGATATATTATAGTAGTAAGTGAAAAAGATATTTCTTTTTTAAGTACATATATATAATTTTTATAATAAATATATTTTCCTTTTTATATAAAACTCAATTATGGATAATTTTTCTTAAGATATGAAAACGGAAAGTAATATTATTTTAAGAAAATTAATATTATTTGAAAATGAGTTAATTTATATTAACAACCACAAAATGAGATTGCATATAATTCAGTTAGATCAAAAATCAAAATATCATAAATGAGTCGCATCTAAAACGTAGATTATTTTGAGTTAATTAAGGAAATTAACTATGATTTTGAATTAATTTAGGAAGTTCATTTTTCAATTTGTAATTTTTTGGTTGTTGAAATAGAGTTTTTTTGAGCTAATTACGGAATTTAGCAATTATTCGCATAATCGAATATATTATGAACATATTTTTAGTATATAATAATATCAAATTGAACCCGAGCGTGAAGTATATTTTCATTTTATAATCTCATGAAAAAATTGCGTTCACAATCCATCATTCGTTATTTTAAAAATTGTTTGCAGAATCAAATTTCAAATATTTAGAAGTGTCAAACTTTATTTAACCATCTCATCATATAATCTTTATATTAGTGTTGATCGGTATAAATTTAACCCGTACTGGTGTGATCGGTATAAATTTGGTAATATTCTGGATATAACACGGGATAATTTATATATATATATATATATATATAATGATATTAGATTTTTACGAATTTTTAATTTAGTATTAAAGTTATATAATTTTTATATTAGTGTTGTAAATAAAAAAATGGTGATTTTGATGAAATAATAAAATAAAAATTTAACCCGTGTGATATCTTTGGTTAATGATATTCTAAATTTATATTAATATCAATCTAAACTGTCATCCATATGGACATTATTGTTAACCATATTTGAATCAATAATATCAACTTAATACATATGCATTTTCAAAATCAAAGATATTTTTGCTAGAGAAAGAACAAAAATTTGGTATAAAAAAAAAACACTGCAAATAGGAAAAAAAATTGAACGTTTAAAAAAATGAAAAAGAAGCGTGCACGTTTGTTATAAGGAGAAGATCATACTCTCTACAGAAAGTGAATAAAAACAACAAAATCATTTTTGATGTTTTTCAAGTATTACGGTTTTGATAATACTTTTTAATAGATAAAAACAATAGTTCTAAAAATACCAAATCTATAAGACTACAATCATATAACTTGGAACTACAAATTTATAAACTAACTCAACCCCCTGTATTTTGGATTTGGCCTCATAACGGTTCACAAAAATAAGTCTTTTTTTGCCCAAAAAATAAAAAAATAAGACTATTTTCAAGAGAAATGGCCATGCCTTTAAACCTATAATCTGAATTCAAAAAATTATATTGAGAACTTTTTCAAATCTTACCAATGGTAAACTCTGCATTTCCTAATCCTGGAGTGCTTTGAACCCTACACAAACACATAGTAGTGATGAGTTTAAGATTTAACAAAGAACAAATAATTGCAAACCAAAGGAAGAGAGTTTAACTTAACAACACAGAGAACACATTGAAAAAATCAAAAGAATAAATAAATAGGAATAAATAAACAAAGAGAACTACGACTAAGCAAAAAAATATTGGTAACCAAGAAAGATGGTATTGTTTCGGGTATACCATGGATTATTTATAGTGCTTGAAGTCGGCTACTTTTTAAGTTAGTTAGGTTAAATAAGAAAGAATCTATTTCTACTAAGTACTAAATCAACAGTCACTTTAACAAAAACTGCCACATTCTCCTTCTGACATGTGGCAAAACTTTCAAATTTTGTTGTTTTACTTTCGTAATCCATTCCTATTATTTCTGAAAAAAATTAACAAAAAAGAAAAACAAAAAATATCTTACCACTTTCTTAGTAACTGTTCATTTCCCACGATCTCAAAATTATCTCCTCCTTCCAACTCTCCCCCACTTTAATTGACGAAATCACTGTAACTTCTTCTTCTTCTCTTCTTTTTCATAACCTTAGATCCTCCATTCTTTCTTCTAAATCTTCATAACCTCAAAAACTTGGTTTGCAAGCGTGTCTGGACAATTAGGAGATGGAGCAAAGACTTTCTACAACCAGTAACGTATAGATGACTTTATATTAATAATTATGTAGTATGCTCACAAAGTTTACCCGTCTTCCATCAATAATTTGTTTGTTTCATATTTTTGAAATTTAACTATATAGATAATAGATTCAATGAACTTCTATTTAAAAAAAAAACTAAAGCAACATATATTTGATTCCCAAAATATTTTGATATATGGTCTAAATTGGCATTGATTGTCCCTGCATAGCAGGGGCCATAATACTAGTTTAGAATATATATTGGTTGTCAAGTTTAAATGATATATCTTTCAATTTGACAAATAGTTAGTCCGAAATTTATTGAAGATACGGAGGATTTTATGAATGTGATTGATTTTGTATGATTGAATATATTGTTCGGTTTGTTATAGTTGTTAAGAAGATATTTTTAAGATATGGATCTTTGATATTTGTTTCTTATTAGAGAAATTATATGATTCTAATCGATCACAATCTTTATAATTGGAAACAAACAAATATATTCTACAAAATATATAATTTAGTTCCAAAAATAAATGAAATTAAGATATATACGATAATTAATATCGGATGTAAATCGAAATTTGCTTTTAATTTGTTCATAAGATCTCAGAATTAAAGTATTATAATTTTTTCAATAACTTTCCAAAAATATATGAAAATAAGATATTTTCGAAAATTAATATAGGATTGTTTAAGGAATATGCTTTAAGTTTGTTACTATAATTGATTATTTGTTATTGATTTTCTCATTAAATTTTTTTTCATTAATGATTTAAGTCATTTTTGATAAATCTTATCAAAGATCCGATTGAATTATTTTTGGTTCAATTTAATATCAATTAAAATTGAATATTTGATTTCCATGTCTTTGAATATCAAATCTCGTTATTTTAGGCAATTTTGTGAGTTAATTTATTGTTTTGTAGATTTGTTTAAGACAATAATTTTGTCAGATTTTATTTGTAGGGACTAAATGTACAAAATCGAAATTGTAAAGGATTTTTGAGGCCAAATCTTCTCCAAAAATGTATATATAGATTAAGTTTTATATTGTTTTTTTGGCTTAATATATTTAATGAACAGTTTTTTTGTATCGAAAAGGCGATAGCTAATCTTTTTGTACTCTCGTAGGTAGTCACTATTAGAATGTCCCTAATCACCTTAATTACAGAGTTAGCGATGAATGATAATCCAATTTAACTACAGCAAAACTCAAGTGCGTGAAAACTGCGATGAGATCATTAAAAAATTAAAAGATGTTGAATCACATTGTTGAACTGTGTTTATGGTGCGATAAAGTTTATTTAATTTGTGATTTATGATTTTACCCTTTTCTAACCAAAGAAATTACAAAGATTCAGTTTTTTACTTTGTAACAAAAAAATTTCTCTCAAACATAGTCGGATCTTCAACACCATCATCGCCTACGATTTATTAGTTTTTGATTGAAATAGGTAAAACTTAAAATATATTGCATACCATGTATTCGATTAAATGTCTAAATGAATTATTTTTCTAGATGAGTTTTTCAACATGATCATTTGGTATTTCTCTATAATTATGTCCATAAGCCTCTTCTAGAGAAGTTTGTATCTTGGACTTGAATCAGGACTTAATCCTTCAAATCTGTAGCAGTTCTCACCAGAAGTGAATCACAAGAGTCAAGCCTTTTACTCTACTACCCCTTTGAAGATAGCGTAAAGAGAAGCTTTGAACTTTTAATAAGGATATGAAGCCATATGAATCTGCACGGATGGAGAAAATGAGTCTGCTCCAAGCTATTTCTTTTGTAAAAGGCAAAAAAAGAATATAGAGCATCTGCTGAGGACGCACCTCTGGAGGAAAAACGGTAAGCCCACAAGATCAAAACAACCTATATCATCTCGAAAGCAGTCTAAGAAAAATCATTGGGATCGAGTATTTGCTTACCTGGTTTTTAGATGACAAGAGTATGGAGATCATGGTCCTACGTAGTTCAACGCCCTAGCTAGAGATGGTGAGGTAATAGTACTTTTATCTTAGTAGACAATCTTTTAAAATATAAAATCTCATTTTAATGCAAAAGACAAATTTGTTCAGACTTATTTTAGTTATCATATATTATAATTTTGTTTTTAGATGGATGTTGGTTTACATATACAATTTATATATAAATTTAATTTAAGAAATGATTATATATTATTATTAATCATACACTATAAATTGAATTAATAAAAAAAACTGAAAATACAAAAAATAATATAGCTAGAGGCTAATTTGGAATTTTTGTTTTCTAATCGCACTCAAATCGCACTCAAATCGTATCCAAATCGTTTTACCATTCAAAAAAATGATGTAATCTCATCGCACCCAAATCGTATCTTCATTCACAATTTTAGCTGATCGCATCATTTCCAAATCACATTGCTCCCGCACTCAAATCGCAATCACACATGAAATGGACTGCCATTCAGTATCTATAGGGGCCAACAGTACGATCAGCCCAAGTCCACTAAGATAAACGATCCATAATTTCTTTTTTGAGCAAAAACAATCTAAAATTAATAATTTATGTCAAAAAAGCCACAAAAAAAAAAAAAAACAAATTATGAGCAAAAGGGGTCTAAAGAAAAAAAATATATATGGAAAAAGGGCCCAAAGAAAAAATGTTATAAATAAAAAGGATCTATTTTCAAAATTTGTGGGCATAAAGACTTATTTTTAGAAAATTTCCTACGCCCATAAAATGCTTAAGCCGACAATGAGTGTTGGGTCTCTAATTTTTTTGGTCCATTTTGTAGGAAAAAATCTAATAAAAACACTTTTAAGAGCCTATTTTAAGAGATGTATTTGACATATATAAAAAGATTGAGCTCATTTTATAAATTAAAAAATAAAATAGCAATTTGTTGCATTGTAGGAGAAAAAAATATTTGAAGGCCCCATAAATTAGCTCAAAAAATAAAAGAATAATTTGATAGACCTCAAATATTACCGGACCGGCACTTTCAAGTACTGTCAATCAGACCCATTACCTTTCTTCATATCACACAACATAAATTTAACTACTTAGATAGCTCATTTCTTACAATTTTTATGCTTGTGAACTTCCAAAATTACCTCTCTAAGATGAAAATCCACGTTCTTCACAAAGATTTGTGAGTTGCATGTTCCTAAGTATTTGTTAATATGTTCATTTTCTTTCACATAAAAAGTATAGCATATCTAAAAACTATATTTAACGGAATAGAGCTTTCAGCTTTACCAGAAGCATAATGAAGTTTGTAAACTACCAATTTCCTAACAATTTTATATAAACTATTTTTTAATAAGAAGTTTGCCCCTTCACTTATATATGTCATTAAACATGATGATAATCGATATATATTGTTTTGAGACACAATGTTCATTATTTGGTTTGCATAATTCTCATTTATCCCATTATATATTATATGGTGCTGGAGAAAGATTCCACTTTAATGAAATTAGTGGTATGTGGTATATGATTCACAAGCTCAATCGTTATATATTGAACTGGAATTCCTCAGACTTGGATCCAAAAAGGGATATGCATCATAAACTAGTCATAATCAAAAGTATTTATCTAATGACTAATGATCATGCATAATCATCCATTCGTTGAATGACTTTGGAACTCTCATTATCACTGTTTTTATCAGCTCTTCAAATGTGAATATGAATTGAAATTTAACATGACAATTCATGTGACATATCCCTACACACAAAGCTGTGCCAAGTGTTTTTGATGTCATAGGCAAAATAAAAAATATATAATTCAATGTATAAAAATTGATTGTCTAACAACTATATATCACACAAAATGTAGTTCAATATTTAAGTAACAAAACTTAACCCGAATAATTTATAAATAAATTGTTGACAACTATAGCTGGGGCCTGGGGATACCAAAAAAAAAAAGAATATGACTTTTGTAAATATTCTTGACTCAGTTTTTAGAATTTTCACATATAAGTAGTTTCAAACTTTAACAAAAAAAACATAAGTAGTTTCAAACCTCCATAGCTACTTCACAAACATCCAAATAAAAAATATTTACAAGATATTGATATCGCAGAAAATTAAAAAATATCAAGTAATGGATATTCAGAGATCTCCATACACTTTCATTGCAGTTTCTATCATTGTAATGTTCTTGATCACAGGTCGGTCAACTACACAAAATAAGATTAATGCTTATAATTATCACGATATGAACTATGATTATTTATAGTTAAAGTTTCAAAATTTGGAAGAACATAAGGAATGTTCTTTATCTGCTCTCTCTCACAAAAGTTCTTGCTCATGTATATTTTTAATTGAAATTTAGTAAGTTTATATCCTATACTATTATTTGGGAAGTACAATTTACAATTACCCTTAATTAACCTTCTCTTTTGTAAGAATTTACTTAAGAATGCCATTAGAAATAAAATTTTATAGAGTAAATTAATTCAACTCATTAAGGATAAACAAGTCAAATACTATTTTATGCAATTTAATTAATTTAATTTAATTATAAAACGAAAATCTATTATTAATTTCTTTAAAAAGAATGACCAATCAAAATGAACATATAAGATTTGATATCTAACTTACCATATTAATTTGTTATTAATCATTATACTTCACCTCTCATCTTTATATGATTCTATTTCTATAAATAAATAAATCATTATATCATCTATATAATAAAAAAAAATTAAATTTTTTTCCGCATATACCAAGATTTGAATTTTTAAAAACGAATATTAATTAGTCAATGTATGAAAGAACAAATTTAACGGGTCAAAAATTCATATTTGAGTAATATATTCTTTTTTTTAATATCATCAATACTTAATAGATCTAAAATTTATGAAGTATAAATACTCTAATTTGATTTTTTGAAACAAATATTTATAATAGGCGGCGGGTTGAATATAATATATTATATGATGAAATGAGTTATGATCCTTATAACTATTTGAATATTTATATTTAATTTCATATCATTTTTTTAAATTCATAATTTTACATACTACAATAAAAAATTTTAAAGATTTTAATTTGGAACATTTTTAAAAAGTTTAATTTAATATATTAAAGAATATCATAAATATTTAATAGATTAAAAAGATAAAAAAATTATAAATACATTAATTTGATTTTCTAAAAATATATGTTTATAATATTTATAGTAGGCGGCGGGTTAAATGTAATGTATTATATGGTAGAAAGTTATGATCCTTATAACAGACCGCATTTTAAGATTTTATGATGAGATGAGTTAAATAAGGTTTGACACTTCTAAATATTTGAAAATTTGATTATGCAAGAAATTTTGAAAATAATAAATAATAGATTGTGCCGCAATATTTTCATAGAGATTGTAAAATGAAAATATAGACTCCACACACGGATTAAATTTGGTATTATTATATACCAAATATATGTTCATAACATATTTGATTTGGTATTTCTATTATGGGAGACTCAGAAAAATGCCTCTTTTTCAATACCCATTTTCAAAAATGTCCCCTTTGGCTGTCTATTTTTAAAAATACCCCTTTTTATGTACAAAATGACTAAATTACCCTTCTTTTAATAAAAAATATCACAAATATATAAGGAAAACATGAGAATGTGCACACATCAAAATTACAAATTTGATTTTATAAAAACTTGTAAAACCTTTAAAATACCTTGTAAAATTTTCCCGCCAAAAAATTTTCCCGCCCAAAAAATTGCGGAATCACTTTTCCCGCAAAAAAGTTTTTTGGCGGGAAAATTTTTTGGCGGGAAAAATTTACAAGGTATTTTAAAGGTTTTTTACAGGATATTTATAAGGTTTTACAATGTATTTTAAAAGGTTTTACAACGTATTTATAAGGTATTTATAAGATATTATAAGATTTTACAAGCTATTTTATAAGGTTTTACAAGTTATAAGGTTTTACAAGTTTTTTATAAGGTTTTACAAGTTATATATACCTTATAAAACCTTATAAGTACCTTGTAAAACCTTTTAAAATACATTGTAAAACCTTACAAAACACTTGTAAATACTCTGTAAAAACATTTAAAATACCTTGTAAATTTTTCCCGCCGAAAATTTTCCCGCCAAAAAAATTGCGGAATCACTTTTTTTGGCGGGAAAAATTTTTACGGGAAAATTTTACAAGGTATTTTAAAGGTTTTTACAAGTGTTTTGGCGGGAAAATTGCAAGATCACTTTTCCCGCCAAAAAATATTTTGTATTTTGTGGACCTAATTTTGTTTCAAATAAGGGTAAAATGGTTATTAAAAATTAAAAGAGGGCAAACTTAAAAATGGACTCTCAAAGGGGGCATTTTTGAAAAGGGGTATTGAAAAAGGGACATTTTTAACAATTTCTCTATTATATACCAAATATATGTTCATAACATATTTAATCTTATTTTCCGTTTTCATATCTTAAAAAAAAATATCCATGATTGAATATTATAGAAAAAGAAAAATATATTTATTCTAATATTATATATAGGGACTAACAAAAAAATATTATTTTTTCACTTACTATTATAATATATCACAACTTTATTCTAAAACATAAAATTTATTAATTTTGTAATAAATGAAATTCAACCCGTATTGTAGTACGGGTGATGATCTAGTTATGCAATTAAAATGTATTAACCGCAGCACAATGATGCTAATGTATGCTTGGTTTTTGGACAAAATTTATTTATAGGATCAGAAGCAAGATTAGTAAATGATGAACTTTGTCCAGGGGTCTGTTCATCTGGAATTGTACCAGATTGCAACACACTTTGCGTTGGCTACGGATATCCTGGAGGCTATTGTAAAGGATTAACATGTTGTTGCAAACCAAAATTCTCTAAATTCTCAAATATCCCTCTTCCTTAAATTTTGTTTTTGTTAATCTTGATTGCTCTTTTATCTTTATGAATAAACACTAATGAATAAAGTTTTTAATCTTTGATATAAAAATATATATATATATATATATTTATATTCAATTGAAAGTTTATCTCTTATATTTTCATGATAATGCTAACCGAAAAAAGAAAGAAGATATATATATATTTTTTGATAAAGGAAAAAAAAAGAAAGAAGAGAAGATATTTTTTTTTTGGTGAGGAAAGAGGAGAAGATATTGTAAGTAATAAACTTTGCTTCTTTTTTCTAATAAAAATAAGTCAATTTTATAATTAATTTCTAATTGCATGTATAAGACTACGAATCTTCAACAATTTTTTTTTTGTTATGAATCTCGTGTATTCTATTATTAATGAATGAGGTTACAACTTATATATATACACAATAAGGGAGACAAATCCCAATTGGACTAGGAAACCCTAAAGCCCAAAGCCCACTAAGACTAACATAAACCGTCATTGGGCGAATCTTCTAGAAGATAGACATGGGCCTTCTAGAACATGGACATGGGCCACGGTTATGGAGTCCATCCGTAATGTGGTTTACAACACTCCCCCTTGGATGACATAACCGTGTAGATGCCAAATGATCTTTGTAATGCGCTTGGGGATGCTGCCTCATTAAAACCTTACCAGGAAAACCCATTGGGACAAAACCACGGTGAAGGAAAAAGAGTACAGCACGCATTACTCCCCCTGTTTTGGTCATCCCTGCAAGTCCTTAAGTCTCCGCATTCCAATTTGATGTGTGAGCTTCCTTAATGTTGTTGTCGGTAGTGCTTTAGTGAAGAGATCGGCTGAGTTGTTGCTTGAACGAACTTGCCCCACTTGAACTTCACCATCCTTTTGTAGGTCATGCGTGAAGAAGAACTTAGGTAGAATGTGCTTTGTCCGATCTCCCTTGATGTAGCCGTCCTTGAGCTGAGCGATACATGGCTACGTTGTCTTCACATATGATGGTCTTTGATGTTGTAGTAGCTGCGCCTTGAAGAAGGCTGCCTACGTACCCTTGGAAGGGATCAAGCCACACGTAGTTCCTATTTATTGACCATGCCATAATCTGATCTTACCTGCATCAGCAAAACAAACTAAACCAAGGCAAACTAGACCTTTTTGGTTAGATCAGTATAAAATAAACCCAAATAAACAAAGTAGGAAGAATAAACTTTAAAATTTAACCAAACCTTCCTTCAAACCTTTCCAGTGTCTTTGGGTTGATCATGAACTAAATTTAGACAAAGGAGGTTCACGGCAAAACATATGTCTGGTCTAGTGTGGCTAGCCAAGTACATTAACGCTCCTATGACACTGAGGTATGGCACTTCAGGACCGAGAACTTCTTCCTCGTCCTTCTTTGGACCAAATGGATCACTATCCAATCCAAGGCATCTCACCACCATTGGGCCTGGTCAATGGGCGGGTCTGGTCCTTATTAAATATCCTTGAGTACTTTTCAGTATATGCCTTTTGATGCACAAGGATTCCATTATTCATGTACTCAGGTTGTAATCTCAAACAGAACTTAATTATTGCCTAGGTCTTTCTTTTAGATATACTCAACTGTTTGGTCGATTACCCAGAGGTTTAAATTATTCATATACACTGCTATGATTACAAATCCTTTGTTTCCAAATCTCTTTATGAAAATACATGGACTAATGGGATCATTTATAACATTCCATACGCCCATTTGGTCTAAGTCCATGAAAGGATTTGTCCAGCCTTATGCAGTGATATTCTCGAGAATCTTTCTTATCTTTGAGCTCAATACCCTCTGGTAATCTCATATATATTATCCAGTGGACTTATATAAATATGCAGGCATTACATCCATTAGCCGCAAATCAAATCTTTTCCTTTATATATAGCCAGACTTAGCATCCACCACATGGGAATATGTTTCTTTATAATCTATCCCCGGTCTTTGTGAGAATCCTTGTGCTATAAGCCGTGCCTTATATCTCACGATTTCATTATTCTCATTTCTCTTCTTCACAAAGACCCATTTGTGTCCTACTGGTTTTTACATCGAATGGTGTCCTTAAGGTCGGACCAAACTCATTCCTTTTCTTAATGGTTCTTAGCTCCACGTTTTATGGTCTTGTACCATTTAATCAATCAAGTCTTTGAGTGCACTCTAGTATAGACGTGGGCTCCTGATCCTCATTTATATTCATAAATTCAAGTGTTACCTTGTATGTAAATAAATCATCTTATGTCGACATTCCTTATGGGTTCCATTATGTTCCAGACATGATATAATCAATTGAGATTAATTATTATCAGGACCTTTAACACTTTGCAGCTTGGCGTCCCAAGCTACATTGTTTGGTACCTGTACCTTAGAGCCGGCCGGCCTTATCTCCATGTCTGGGATGGTTTCCTTAATAACCTCGGTTCCTATTGCACCTTTCTTTAATTTCCGAGGATTTTTTTTTAATCATTGGAACCTTATTGGTCTACCACGTCTCATACGTTGTCTAGACTCTGTAGCAACTTGACTAAGTCCCTTTTGGACATCAATTCGTACTGGTGCATTACAAGCTGGTATGTACGATTTTGTAACTTTCTTTTGGGTCAGCAAAGGAATCTGACAATTGATTACCTAGCTTTTCAAATGTATAATCTTATGGACCTCTGATTCTCATGCCAGAGTCTGAGGATCTTGCCAATTTACGGATGTTTGATTCCATGATATTTCTTTTATTGCTTTACCCAGCTTGTTCGTCTCTCCACCTAAAGTAGGAAACTCGGATTCATTAAAATGACAATCCGCGTATCTAGCCTTAAATAGATCACCCGTAGTTGGCTCTAGATACTTAATAATGGTGGGAGAATCAAATCCAACATATATTCCCATCCTCCTTTGAGGTCCCATCTTTGTTCTATGTGGTGGAGCAATCGGTACATATACGGCACACCCGAAAGTCTTTAGATGGGATATGTCTGGCTCATGACCCATGAGTAATTGGGATGGTGAATATTTATGTTCAATAGATGGCCTTATGCGTATAAGCTCTGATGCATGTAAAACAGCGTGTCCCCAAGCGGCTACTGGAAGCTTCGACCTCATGAGTAATGGTCGAGCTATCAATTGAATTCGTTTAATGAAGGATTCCGCTAATCCATTATGTGTATGTACATGTGCCACGGGATGTTCCACACTTACCCCCATGGACATACAGTAGTCATTAAACGCTTGGGACGTTAATTTACCGGCATTATCTAGACGTATAGTCTTAAGCAGAAAATCTGGAAAATGGGCTCTCAGTCTTATGATTTGGGCCAACAACCTAGCAAACGCTTGGTTTCTAGAGGATAAAAAACAAACATGCGACCATCTTGTCGATGCATCAATGAGGACCATGTAATATCTAAATGTCCCACATGGTGGGTGTATTGGTCCACATATATCCCCTTGTATCCTTTCCAGAAAGTTTAAGCTTTCTATATTTACCTTAGCCGGTGATGGCCTTATAATGAGTTTCCCTTGTGACATGCTTCACACGTGAGATTCTTAGGGATACTCTTTTCTCTTTTAG
>NW_003302552.1:4142059-4194178 GCF_000004255.2 Arabidopsis lyrata subsp. lyrata
TAAAAAGAAATTCTTTGTTCCCTTCACCCTTTGTTTTAATATGGAAACCATTCAATCTTATTTCTTTGAAACTCAATAAGCTCCTCTTTGAGCTGGGTGAATATAAGGCATCGCTTAGTTCAAGATGCGTGCCATTTGGTAATAGAATATGGGCTTGGCCGTAGCCCTCAATAAGATTTGCTATACCCTCTATAGTGCTAATATTGACATTTTTTCATTATGAGATTTAGGAAAATATCTCTTATCTTTTGTGTGGCTCCACTATCCACCACAAATATATTCTTGTCCTCGGCCATTTCTTATATGGACAAGAATCATGTTTTAAACATAAAATAAAATAAAATAAATTCAAGGAAATAACAATTAATGAACACATAAAACGGCAAAGAAACACACAAAGGTTTTGATGTCGAAATCGGATTTACCAACTTGATTCTTTTAGGCAATCAGAAGTTTTATACTCCATTAGATCATCTTGATCATGTTCAAAATTATTTTCACCATCTTTATATATACCAAATGGGCTTTAGGATTCTTCCTTTCACACTCTCTTGATAGAGGTTACAATGATGTTTGGAAGTCCTACATATCTTAGCCCAATGGTTTCCCATTCTATATCTATGGTACACTTATTTGGTCGAGTGTTGTGGTTTGGAAATACCACAGCGTCCTCGCCCTCGACCACGGCCAAAATTGGGCTCACAACCACGGTTATAGTGGTTCCCACGGCCGGATGAATTATAGTGGCAACGGCCACGTCCTTTCCATCCACCACGGCCACGGCCGTGTGGTCTATCACTCTGGACGTGGTTAGATTCTTTGGAATTTTTTTTCTTATCCTCTGCGGCCTTATTGGCATCAAGTAATGGGGTTAATCTATGAGATCTTAATTTACTTTTTCCCTTCAGTAAGTCATTATTTTGCTCAACTAGCAATAGACTCATCCACAGACTTATAGTCCTAGATTCTGAGACTCTCAATAAGATGGTGGCTAAAATTGCCTTGTATCTATCTTTCTCTCTTGGCATTATTGCCATATGTGATACATTCACCAAGTCCTTTTGACTTTAGGATAATCTTAGTATCCATTGCCCATTTCAAATAATTATCTCCTAAGAGATTTAGAGCAGTAAAATACAAGTTGTAATTCGACATCAACAAGCAAAGAGGTTTAAGTCAAAATCATGTAATCGTTAATGTCATGCGGTATTTAAGACCGAACCATGAATCGATTTTACTTAGGGATTTGACTTTTCCTTTTCCTTTTAGGATTAAATTTCCTCTTTTGCTTAGGATTAGAGTTTTCCTATTTTACTTAGGATTTAAGATTTTTAAGATTTCCTTTTTGATTAGGATTTAGAAATTTTTCTATTTCTTAAGGTTTTCCTATCTTGAATAGGTTTTAGGAATTTCCTAATTTAATTAGGATTTTAAGATTTCCTATTTTAATAAGGATTTTAGGGTTTTAAGATTTCATATTTTAATAAGGATTTTAGGGTTTTAAGATTTCCTATTTTAATTAGGGTTTCGGTTTTAGGGTTTATGCAACATGAGGGATTTTATCTCTTTAACAATTTATGCATGCAACCACAGAAACAATCAAACTAAAAACGCCCTAAGCAAGTAATTTGCGTAACCCATGTAATTTGCGTAACCCATGTAATTTGCGTAACCTCAACCAAATGTGATTTAGAATTTAGGGTTTATGTCTTTTAGGGTTTCGGATTCTAGGTTAAGATGTTTTCGATTTGCGAGTTTAGGATAAGCAATAACAAGCTTTTTAGCAACCTAAACAAGTCAAACAATTGAATCATACAAGCAAAAGCAATCACTTAATCAATCATCATTCGTTTTAGGTCTTAGATGTTCGTTAGATTCAAGTTCAATGGTCGGTCCTTTAAGCTTAAAACGTATGGCGATTTTACCTTTCACCTTTGGGGTTGTATGGACTAGAACCGGGAGCTAAAGACTTCGGTAACTCACGCTGCTGCAACGAACCGCAAACAGTACCGCGATGAACAGTACCGCGATGAACAGTGTCGCGATGAACAGTACCGGCGTGAACAGTATTTTGCGATTTTTAGGGTTAGGGTTGTTAAGAGCAAACTCGTGCTGATAACGTGTTATGAATTTCGTGTATTCTATTATTAATGAATGAGGTTACAACTTATATATATACACAATAAGGGAGACAAATCCCAATTGGACTAGAAAACCCTAAAGCCCAAAGCCCACTAAGACTAACATAAACCGTCATTGGGCGAATCTTCTAGAAGATAGACATGGGCCTTCTAGAACATGGACATGGGCCTTCTAGAACATGGACATGGGCCACGGTTATGGAGTCCATCCGTAATGTGGTTTACAACATTTTTATAATTTTGGTGGAGAATTTTTGAACATAAATTTTAGAGGACTTTTGATCTAAAGACTAGCCCGCAAATTTTTGTGTGTGGTAATCTTTTTAAGGAACCATGCAAAATTAAGATTATCAACCTACCAATTCCCAAAAATTTCAAATTGGATCTCATACCACACAAAGTTTCAACTAAAAATGCATGTGAAGTCTCCTAAAATCTTTCCCAAAATCCATTTTTAAAAAACTTGTTAATTTTTGAATAACAACGGATTTGATATGATTTCAAAAATCATTGATTAAATAACAAGGAATTGTAAATCATTTTACATAAATACCATTTTTAATAACATAGAATTTGAGAATACATTAAAAAAATCTGAGTTCAAAATAAAAAATCTTCTAAAATCCTTAATCCAATACACCCCTAAGATTTCTATTTACCGAACTATTTCATTATAGTTGGAAAACCAGTCAGATGAAGAGATGGTAACTCATACTACTGGAGAAAACTTTACATAGAGTTCCAATACTACTAATGGTTGACGATGCGATTTCTTTTAGACAAAAACATCTTAAGCAATCTAGTTTTATGGTTTTTTGTTATTTTTGGGTGTTTTTCCACTATTGGTCATTTTCTATGGACTTTGTATACAGTTTTTACTAAATATACAGTTTTTTTTTCAATATCCATCATTATAATAATATATATATCTACTAATTCTTGATAAATAAGTGATTTTCTCATGTGTTAGTTCTTTAAGCAATTCACAAAAAATGATAGTCTGCAAATTAAAAAGTGATATTAATCTGCACCTAATTTCTTGAGAACTAACCCGACCAAGCTAAGCTTATACCCGAATTATGACTTATGACATGAGCCAAAAAAGAAGAAGAAGCATTAAGGTACTCTTTGCAACTGTTAGTTCCAATCGGCATAACAGCTTTTACAACATTTTTTTTCTTTCACAATTGAAATTTGTGCATCTGTATCCCTCTATTTTTATTAATCTTCTACTTTGACCCCCCCAATAGTTCTAGCAGCCAAAAAAGCCCCTCCGAAAATCTCAAGAGAAAAATAAATATATATGGAAAATTAAACATTGACGATGTTGATTTATCGATTGATTGATTTACCTCAAAAACAAACTCAAGAGGCCATCATTCATTTGTTGTAGTCTTCCTATGAAAAAAAAGTTGTATCTTTTAGGTGTGGTGGCTAAACCAAGGCCTGACCGAACCGTTGATATGGCCGTTTGAGTGAACTCCTGAACCATTAGGGATAAGCTGAGGTGGCAAACCGATTGCCATTGGAGGAAGCTGAGGCGGTGTAGTCGGGTAAAGTGTGTGACCCTGAGGGAGACCATGTGATAAATTATGTCCCTTACGTTGTTGAAGGGCATGGATCTGTCTTAGCCCTTCCTCATGGATCAGTGCTATTGTGTCCAGTTCCTTCATCGATAGAGACTCTAAATTGGCACCATACAGAGGCGCATGTCTTGAAATCTCTTCTCGAAGCGAGGATTCTAGTGTGTGTATGTATTGCTGTTGAAAAAAATCACATCTTACGAAATTAAGTGAGCTCTAAAGAGAGAAAAGCTAAATAAGAAAAAAGAAATCTGTTTTGCCTCTATCAAACCTGGCAAGCTTGGAGTTTAGTTTCCATTCCATCAATGTAAGCTTCACACCGAGAAATCTGATCTTCTTTCTCTCGCTTCTCTTCTTTTGTCTGCCCTACTGTCTGTGTCAGTTGCCTGATTTGATCCTCAAGTGACTTGCGTAATTCTTCGCGAGTTACATTCTCAGTGGCATACCGTTTCAACTCGTCTTCAAATCTTTTCCGAGCTGCCTCTGTTATCTTTAGCTTCTCGGTTAGAGCATTTTTCTCTTTTCCTACCTTCTGTATTTCACAAAGGAAACGGCATCACTTGTTAAGTGAGCAATACAATTTGGACAAATAGAATAGAGTAAACAATACAAGGCAAAATAGCTGTAATATAAAGATCTGATCGTTATTCATTTTCTGCAAGCATATGCTCCATATATTTTTTTTTCAAGTCCGTACCTTAAGTTCATCACGCTTTCGGGTTTTTAGCAAAGCAAGTTGCGTCTCTGCTTCGTGAAGGCGATCCAAAAGAGTTTTCTTCTCAGACGAGAGCTTATCTATCTCATCTTGACGTTCTGATCGGATCCATTCCAGCTGACTCTCCACATCCCGAAACTGTTCTACCAGATCCTTTTTTTCTCGAGCAAATCGGTCCATCTCAGCTTTCATTTCAGACTGCCAATTGATACACAGCATTAGTAAGCAATATGATCACAGAACGCCAAAAGCCTCCAGCATCGTCACACTCTCGCAGTAGATGATATGAAGGTAAGCACATACCTTAAGACGGGTGTTTGCAGCCTCAGATTCACTTAATTTTTGGGTGATGCTAGATTTCTCCTTTGTCATAGATTGAATCTCCGTCTTCTTTTCTTCCTTCAACCGGACAAGCTCTTCCTTGTTTGCACGCAATTGGTGCCACAGGGCCGCCCTGTCAATATTTGCATGTTCCACAACCTTTTTCAGCATGGCTAAAACGGGTCTTGCAACCTCTTGCTCCTGAAAAATCAGAATAGCTAGAATCTCCAAGTCTAGGTCTAAATCAAGGCTGCTACTCGTAGGGCTGGTGAATCTATCTACAAGTCTCCTCAGTATTTGAACCCTAAAGGGCTGATCCGGAAAGCATTTGAATAATATTGTGTATAGCATTTTCACAAAGCCCCTCACTTGAGGATCTCTAGAATTAGTTAATGTCTCAGCAAGATTAAGGATTGTCCTGAACTCAGTCCCTCCAGTGGCTGGTTGCTCACTGGCTTCTCCCTCCAATACAGGATCTTGATGCTTAAAAGAAGCATCCCCACTTGTAGCATTAAGATTTGGTCCCTGAACACGTTGTTTTTCAAGGACCATGGCAACAGCCTGAGCAACAATGGCGCCACGAGCAACAGCTCTTTCGAATGTTTGAGATGCCTCTTCAGCTAGGCACGATATGGACAACATTTCCAGCAGAATGTAGACATCAAAAAATTGCCTATTTGCATAGAATTCATGTTCATCCATCAAATCCGCCATTTCGGAGGCAGTCTCATTTTCACCAATCAGAAAAGGCCCGCAGGGTAATGTTGCAAAATTGCCAGCTAGACTGTTGTCAGTGTTGATGTCCCTAAGTATCATTTCAGCAATATCAGGCCAACTGTGTACAGTTTTAGTCAAATAGTCAAGGACGCAAAGAGAGACATCAGCACCCAGACTTTTAAGCCGTTCACGGACTGCATTTACCTGTATAAGGAAAAACTTAGGTTAGCTGAGGTTAGGAAAATATTTATTCCCAACAAAGAAGAAAAACTGAGACATGAATTCTTACGGCTTCGGGTAGGTGTTGGCACTGGGAGGCAGTCTTAAATGTGAAATGAATGGCCGCCACAAGAGATTCCTCATTTGAGTCACTCAGAAGCTCAAATGACTGAAATAGAATGTGCTCCCACACTTCACTGTCGCATTCTAACTGGCTAAGAGCATTGTATACCTGTGCCACAGAAAAACGTCAGATGAAGGGGATGTTTAAACTGCTGGTTCATGATATGAACTTTCAATCTCTCATGAATTCTACGCCTCCAGGCTCCAACATACAAAAAAGAGCACAACAAGGGAAGGGAAGGCTACAGAGAGACTACTTACTGGTTCACGCAGCGCTGGTTCAGCTTCAGGCTTTTGAAGCCGTTCAATAAGTGCTAATGCAGCCAGTGGGTGCTCTGAATGCTCAACCAATTTGGGAACCAGACTAACTAGATCTGGTTGCAAATGTTTGGGTGCTCTGTCTAACACAAGAGCAATTTTTTGAGCAGAGTGTGGTCGTCGTCTAGGCTCTGGACAACCTTGTGGAACAGCCGCATCAAGGGTTTTAAGTGAATTTACAATCAGTCCCAAAAGCTCCTCAGACTGTTCCGGCCATTTTGTCTAAAGACCACAAATTTAACCAGATGGTCAGAAAAACAATGGAGCGAAAAAAAAAAAAAAAAAAACTGCTAGATAGATTTCAGCAGTATGAGAGCCCGACCTTTGATTGGACTGAAGCATCAGAAGACTGCCCAGCAGATGTGCTAGGAGGAGAAATAGGCTCTATTGCAAGGGCTTTCTCAAGCATATCGATCCCATTCATCTCTGAACTTGGTACAGCTGAGGTACTGAGGGTAGCATCTGTATCAGATTTAAATCTCTCGTCAACAAGATGTTGTGAAGGTTCTGCTGCTCCTTTTTCCCTTGTTGACTCCGATGAAGTTGCAGCCACGCAACCATCTGTCTTTGGGGACAATAAAGACGGCTCAGCATGAGAGCCTTCCTCTGAAGGTTGGCAACACTCAACCATAATATCTAGAAGTAAATCAATAATTGCTTGCTGTAGAACTTTAACACCCATCAGCAAATTCATCAGGCTGGGGGAAGATTCATCACTCTTTGTTAGCTTGCTTCTATCATTACAAGATATTTTAGTCGGAAGAAGTAAACGCTTTACTTTAGTAGGGTCATCAAGATATACACGCAAGCCAGTAAGAAACCCAGCAATTGCACCCGCATCCATTAGAAGCTTCTCACGGAGAGTAACCTGTGGTTGTGAAGGATTCTCCCCAAACGTGAGATGGAATCCAGCTCGGGAAAGAAAATCTCGGAATGTGTCTTCCTCATCTCCGCTTATGCCCTCACTTTCCTCAGAATCAATAATTTCATCAGGATCAGTGGTTAAGGCATCTTGCTCATCATCTGAAGCCAGTACCTGGCAAAACAATAGACGAAACATAGAATCCATAATGTAAGATCAATAACATAAAAGGTCTTTAAGTGTGCAAGAAAGAAAGGAAAAACTCCACGATGCAGAAGATATATACACAAAGGAAGAGTTCGTATTATCTTGTTTATAGAATATATGGAGCATAAACTAACCTCGAGGTCTGAAAACTCAAACCAAGGACAACAATCCAATATTTCACATACAAAAACAACAGTGTCACGCACAAGAAACCCAGCATCAGCCTCCAACATGTCAGACACCTTCATAAACTGTAGAACAGAATTATTCCATGTCTTGGTACATATAGATGACTCCTTCCACACACTTTTGGCAGGATTCTTTTGGTTCAGTATACCCATTTTGTACTTAACCCAGAAATTATTGTCCACATCTGTACCTGCAGATTGATCACTCTCTAAATATATGCATATGGTGTCAAAGGACTCGTATACACCTGTATTATACAAGGCACACATTAAGCAACTGAAGTCCATAAACATTAATAATCAAAGATAGGTGATAAGGAAAAAATCTAACCACTCACCAATCCGAAGTTCACATCCACCAGCCTGAAAGAATTTGCTAAAAATCTTTCGTGTTTCCATTATCTCCTTGAAGGCTAAGAAATTTTCCACTTTCCACGTAAATGAACTTCTTTTTACGCTGTTATCAACCGGAGAAACTGAATTAGATGGTTCTGCCTCCACGTACTCTCTTGTTGCAGATGTCTCTTTCAAAATAAGAACCTCAGCGGAGAATACAACGGTGTCTTGAACAAGAAATCCAGAGTCTTGATCAAACAAACTAGTAAGTGTCACAAACTCACGCCAACCCCAATCCTTTGCAGCTTTCGAGTAGCGATTCTGAGATTCCTTTGTCACTGACTTCTCCTCCAATCTCTGGTTCACAACTGATAGTCGGTGGCTAACAAAACAGCTCCAATCACTAGAGCTTCGTGAATCTGTCACTTCAAGAAATACTGAAAGATGGCATGGTGGCTGGGACTGCCCTGAGGCCATTAAGAGTAAGACCATCAGTTCAGACATTGAACTCTACAAATGCAGCAATCAGACAGCTCATAGGAAGGAAAAACAGAATTATGAAAAAGAGATTATTGGTTTCATGTCTACCGTATAAAACAGCAAAACATAAAATCTTGTGATACATTACAATTCCAGCATAGATAATCTAGTGTACTTACATACCTCGGGGATAAACAATAAGTCGACAATCCCGGTTCCCAATTTGAAACCTCTTACTTTTGATGCAAAGACCTGTTATCTTCCTCTTCTTTAGAAGATCCTTTAACCTTGTAAAATTTTCAATTCTCCAAGTAAATTTTCCCATGTGTCCATCTGACTTCCTAGTTCCAGTCCCATTCCTTCCCCCAATCAACCCACCATTCTTAGTAAAGCTACTGAACTCTTTGATAACATGAAACGAAGTACTAAAGACAGCCATATCATCGAGTAAAAACCCTGCTTCCGGGTTCACAAAGTCAGACATTTTCATGTAATCATTCCATCCCAAGCTCGTATTGTCCCCACTCTTATTATCAGCAGCAAACCTGCCATATGAATCTCTATGCATGTGAGTACACCCAGGCTTCTGATTCAAAGCTGACATCCTAAACAAACACCAACAGCTCCTATCTGAAACCAGAGTCTTCTCAGTCTCTTTACTCTCCAAACACATTGATATATATTCTTGCGAATTAACCACACTCTGGTACACACTGATCCTCAAATTACACTCCCCAGCAGGGAAAACAGGGCTCATAATCTTCTGTGTCTTTATCATATCCTTAAACAAGCTAAAATTATTTACCTTCCAAGTGAACTTCCCACTCAACACATCTGGCATTGGTCCAGCTATGGAATTTTCCTTATACAAAGACTGCCCTTCATTGTTATTATCACGACTAAAGCTCACAGACTCGTTTAGAATCAAGATATCAGCAGTGATAAGCAACGAATCATTGTTAAACAAAAAACCCATCTTAGGATCCAAAATGCTAGAGTTTAAGGTGAAATCACACCATCCATGAGATTTCTTCTTACTAGAGAATCTATGCCAAGAATCCTTATGGATTGTTAAAGAATCATCGACATGATTAACGATAGAGAGACGATAGCTAGCGAAACAATCCCAACGAGACGAAGTAGTACCACGAGGGTCCATGATCTGAAGATAGATGCTGATGTAACCAGGAAGAGCCTGAGAATCACCTCTAGGGTAAACCAAGAGACGACAATCGTAGCCTCCTACATCGAAGTACTTGCTCCACAGTGCCTTAGCTTTGACACGTGGGAAGCTCTCAACCGTCCATCTACACAACGCCGTGTACTCTCCTGGCCGATCGACGGCTACGATCTCTTGTGCACCTCCGCTTCCATCTCTCGACGATCCTACCTGAAGATCCTCCGCTGGAGAAATCGAAGACGAAGATAGAGGCTTCTCCGATGATGAAGATGATGAAGATACGGAGGGATGAGATTGGTCAGCCGCGGCTGATGAAGAAGACGATGACACTGCCTCCGATGAGCTTTGCTTCATCATTTCAATGGCGGTTTTTTCTTCAATTTTTTTTTTTTTTCCTCTCACAGCTTCTCTTCTGCTATTTTATCTAGGTTGATCAATTTTTTTTTTTTCTTAGAGAGAGGGCAAAGACAGGATTTAACGTGCGCGTGATAAGTTAACATGCGCCTCCTCGACTTCTCCCCATGCCTTTTGTTTCATTTTCTTTTCAATTTGATTTTCGTTGTCCTTTTTTTTTTTTTTTCCTTCCAAATACTTTATTAATAATCAGGAACAAGATCATTGTTTACAAAGTGTAAGAGAAAGAAAGGACATGAGCGATATAAGAACCATAATCTATCAGACATTATAGCCTTTTTGGCTAAGTGATCCGCACAAGTAGGCCTGGGCATTCGGATTTCAAATCGGATTCGGATCGGATATATTCGGATTCGGATAATTCGGGTATGAGAGTTTATTATCCGTTCGGATTTTATGATTTTTCGGTTCGGTTTCGGTTCGGATATATTCGGATTCAGATAATTTGGGTAGGAGAATTTATTATCCGTTCGGATTTTATGAGTCATCGGTTCGGTTTCGGTTCGGATAGGTGTCGGATTCGGATCGGTTTTTGGAAAAAAAAAAAAACTTAAAAATAGTTCAATGTTAATAAAAATTGGTTTAATCTTACTAAAATTTGGTTAAATTTTGCAAAAATATGTATAATTTTAACAAATATAACTAAAATTTTTCCGAAATCTAGGATATTTAGGATATTTTTGTTATTTGCTATAAAATTACAACTAAATATAACTAATATTTTTGGATCTATAATTTTTATTTCCGGTTTTCGGATATCCTTTCGGTTTTCGGTTCGGATCGGGTTCGGTTCGGGTAATTCGGATAGGAGAATTCATTATCCATTCGGATTTTGTGACTATTCGGTTCGGATTCGGTTCCGGATTTTTCGGATCGGTTTCGGATCGGTTTTCGGATTTCGGGTTTTATGCCCAGGCCTACGCACAAGCGTTCTGTTCTCGTGGTTTAGACGTGAATGTAATCTCCGAGAAGGTGGTCCACCATTTCCAAATGGATTCAAGATAGTGCTTTTGAGTCTTGGGTTTGCTTCATTGCTATTAACCAGTCTAGCCACATTGATATTATCCCCCTCAAATTCGACCTTCGTGTATCCTAGTGCGCTTGAAGCTTGTATTGCCCATAGAAGAGCTGTACACTTTTTACCAAAAAAAAAAAAAAAAAAAAAGAGCTGTATACTCACAAAATGCTTTTATTACAACAAAAATTCCTTTTTTTGGTAATATATTTTCATGCTTTAATTCATTTTTCTTAGACCTGAAAAATGTTTGATATAGTTGTCATCTCACAAATTTTGTAAGAGATACCAAAACCTAGATATATCCATTGCTATGAAATACTATATTTTAACTCGCAATACACCATCAATATTTTTTTAAAAAGTTAATAATTATTTATTATATATGAAAGTTCGCAAATTGTATCATTTTACAAGACAATTATATTTTATAGTTTACAATTGTTCTTAAGTAACGGTATACCACGGGACATTTTTGGTTTTATACAATCTTATGTAAATCAGGCTGATTCGATATGTCTAATATTGATGGTGTTAAAAAATAAAATAAAAAATGAAGATTTAACCCGTATTGAAGGAGCTGGTTAATGATACTTTTTATTGATTTTAAATTTATCAATTATAATATTTAAAACTTTATAAAATTTTAAAATATAATATTTCTACTAAAATTAAACAGTTTAACTAAAAAAACAAATTAAACTGTATATAAACTTTTAAATTTGGATACTTGTGAAGTTAAGCTTCATGCTCATTCGGATTTGGATCATTTTGAACTTATTTATAATATAACTCTGAATCATTGTCTAAACATTTTAGCCGATGTTCAACGTTGAACACATATATTTTCTATTAATTGAGTAATATATGTCCGTTTTTAAAATTTCGAATCACAATATAGGCAGGACAAAAAATTGAGATTTTTCTTAACTTTATGTATTATATGATAATTCAAAACAGTTAAAAAAAATCAAACGAAGATGATAGGAAAATAATAATTTTAAATCTTAAATATGAAATATCCGGTGTAAGAGTTCGGTTTCTTATAATCTGATCAAAGGAAAAAATATGGAATATTCAGTGTAAGAGTTTGAAGTAAATTTTGTACCGGATCAGATACCAAAGATCTCGGATACATTTTTAACCCATCCAGTACAAAATGTATTTCCAAAATACTAATATAGGTACATTGTTAATAAACAAAAACAAAACCATACATATTTATGGTGGTCATCAATAAAGTCATACGTTCATAGGTTTTTTTAATAAAACATATGTGTTTTTATTTCATAATCTATCTCTGACCCCTCATGGTGTATATATAAAAAGTCAAAAATCAGTATTTGATTAAGCTTAATTTTCCTTGGTTAATTTGTTTGTAAAAAATGATTATGTATGTATTGTTGTTATAAAGCTAAGGAATTGTAGTAAACAATTTTGTAAATCATGAGTATCATTGTATCAAGTCTAATAAAGGTCATAAAAGAGTTGCATGGATGACAATTTCAGAATATTTGACAAAAAGATTATGCGCACTAAGTAACACATAAATTTGGATAGTATGTTTTACATACACATATGTATGAACCGTAAATTTATTTATACGATTGTGAACAACTATATTATTATTTTGTATAAGATGAGCTAAGGAGGTCACTATCGATATATTACTACATATGACCCTTTAGAAAAATGGATTAGCTTTAACAAGTGGCACATCAACATGATGAAAATTTGGATTGTAGCCAAGAGAGGTAAAACACACATGAATTAAGTAGACTATTTTTTATAATTATTGTTTTTAAAAAAAAAATTATATGAAAACATATTAAATATAGAACAAAAATATATGAAAAATATGATATGGTAACTTGACATGTCAATTAGGGTTTAGAGTTTCTATATATATACTATAGGATAGTCATTCTAGGTTTACACAAGAAAAGAAAAGAATAGAAAGAAAGAAAAGGAAAAAAAAGAGAAAGAGCTAGTTAGTTGATTAGTTGAGAGAAAAAAAAAATGTCATTTGAAGGAGTTGTAGTTGCTTAGATTTTCATGGTTTTGATGGTTACATATCTCAAGAGACACATTAGCGTTGTGTTGTTCGTTTGTATGCTCATCTCATGTATCGGTCCATACATATGAGGTGATTACTCAAAATCCAAGCCATAGGTATCTTCTAAGTTAGGTGTGTGTTTATAATTGTAAATAGAAAAATGATTTAAAATCATCTTTCATCTCCCTTTCTTTTATTTTCTTGCTTTTATGTTTAATCTGGTTTAGCTTCTTTTTTTTTTTATGCTGATGAGTCAGTTTTACAGTTTAACCACAGATCTGGATCTATTCTTTCCTGTTCACACTTTTCTGTATCTTCGACCATGTCGCCGTATCCTAAAACTGTGGCTCGTGAGGTAAAATCTAAATCTCTGACTTCATTTTTACTTTGGTTCAACTTCTTTTTTTTTTATGCTGATGAGTGAAGAATAAAATTGTCAAGTCTCTGGTCAAGTCTGAGTCTTATGCGTTTGTTTTGAAGTTGTTAGTATTTGAATATGTCATCCTACTTTATAGGAAGCACGTGAGTCGTGGTGATTTCTAGGAGTCTGTTGCTTTGTTTCTTCTATTTAAGCTATTGGAGTCTGTAGTGATTTCCTTATCACTTTCAATAGAACAATCCAGTTCAGTATTTTGCTCTCTGATATACAACAATGAGTCGGTTTTACAGTTTAACCGAAGATCTGGATCTACTCTTTACCGTTCACTCTTTTCAGTCTCTCCGACCATGTCGCTGTATCCTAAAACTGTGGTTCGTGAGGTAAAATCTGAATCTCTGACTTCATTGTTACTTTGGTTCAGCTTCTTTTCTTTTTTGTTTTGGTGCTGATGAGTCTGTTTTACAGTTTACCCAAAAGAGCTCTGGATCGATTCTCTGGCGTTCACTCTCTTCTTCTGGATCTCCGATCATGTCTCCATATCTGGTTCGTGAGGTAAAATCTGAATCTCTGACTTCATTTCATTTTTAATCTATTTCAGCTTCTTCCTTTCGATGTTGATGAGTCAGTTTTACAGCTAAACCTAAGGAGATCTCGATCGATTCTTTGCTGCTCCTTCTCCTCGGGAATACCCCAGAAGAAAGTGGAAATATTGAAGAATGTCTTTGGTTCGGGAATCCAGCAGAAGCTGTTTGGTGAGAAGTTGGAAAACAGTTTGGGGTCTCTATTCAAGAACTGGATTCTTGACTTGTTTCAGAGATTTCCTGTTTTGATTAAACTCAATCACAAGCTCTTTTACAAGGGAGAGGCACGGGTTCTCTCCAAAGCGGAATCTGCAAGTGATTCTGCTAAGCAGTTAGGCGCCTTTATGGCATTTCTTTTGATGATGTTTATCCAAAGTTTTTTTGAGAAGAAGCTTGACGAACATGAAGAGAAGAAGAGGCAAGTTATCATGTCAAAAGTCGATGAAAGACTTGCTAACTTAGAGTTGAAGCAAGGAGATTTGCAGAATGATGTAGTAGCCCTGAGAAATGATGTGTTTGTGGTGAAGTACACACACATAATAGCCTCTTCATTACCTCTCAATGAGCTCCCCAATCAGGTAAATGACCCAAAAAATTTAGTAAGTGACATTATTTTTCATTAATTCACTCTAAATTCTCAATAATAAATGACAGGTTTTGAAAGATTTCTTGGACCAGGAAGTGAAGAGGTATCTATAATGGAGTATTAAAGTTTGGTGTAAAGATCTCTTGTTAATTGTAGCTTAGACTCTCTTAGGTCTTGTTTTGCAACGAGTTTCCATATATCTCTTGTTTTCACATCATTTTGGTCATTACTGATGAGTTGAATTTAGGATAGCACTGTGATACAGCAGGTCAACTTTTGGTAAAAAACTCAAAAGTTATACTCCAAATAGTTTTTCGAATGAGTCCATATTAACTATATTGACCCAAAATAGCGATCTCTTGCCAATTCTTTGCTTTCATACACTACTAGTACCTTTCTTGCAGAGATTGTTTGGCTTTTCCCATCATTGTGACCGCAGGGAAATGTAGAGAGAGAAAGAAAACTCATTTGATCATGGCTTTTCCCATCATTGTGACCGCAGGGAAATAGTAGATCTTTTTTATTTTGGGTTTGTTTTGTTATTTGTAATTAATGAATCATCTTATACGATGATGATGATGCGGCAAATATATATATAGATAATGAAAAGGTTAATATTATTCAATCCTTCATTTTGAAGATGAAAATGAAACACCATTGGAGAAGATTTCTTCATTTTCAAAATGAAGGAAAAAGTAAAATTTGAATCACCATTAGAGATGTTATGCATAAGGTTAAAAAAAAAAAGCAAACATATCTCAATATTCCAACAATTCAAATATAACTTCATCTAGTTAGACAATTTTTAAGAAAAACAACAGTTTATGAATTTAATCGATAAATATAGCTCTTACGGTTTTTTATCGTATATTTTTATATTATATTTATGGAATATTACTAACCGTCATAACCGATGTATGAATATACCATATACTCTTTTTCATAGGTTCAATAATTTATATGTGTTTTTAAAATTAGAATCCTAATATATACGGTAAAATATATCTTTATTTTATTTTATAGATGATTCAATTATTTACAAAAATATAATAAAAACAAGGGAAGATATACGATAATTACAAATGAGTAATAGGAAATAGTTGGAAAGGAAAATAGGAAGAGAGAAATAAAGTGAAAATGGAAGAGATAGAGAAAAAAAAATATTGGTTAGATTTTTATGAAATATTTCTAACTATCCAAAACAATACTCCCTCTGTATTTGAAAAAATGTAGTTTCAACTGTTTTTGGGTGAATTAAGAAAGGGCACAGAATTACAAAACTAACCTTATGAGAAACGATTATTTACAATTATATTTTATATTTTTGAAATCAATTAAGAAAGGGCACAGAATTTTATGAAAATCGATTCATATCTGTAGTTTTGGTAATTTAGACTGATTAATTATGATCAATTAATTGGGGGTAATTTAGGAAATTTTATGCAAAAGTTGTTAAAATGACAACTAATTAAAAACACAGAAAAAAGGCTAGAACGACATTTATTCAAATACGGAGGGAGTAGTTATTAAATGATATACACCATAATTATTCTATGAAATAATTAGAAGAGAAAGAGAGTACAAATGGAAGAGAAAGAGAAAAAATGAAATTTACGGCTAGTTTTTTTATGGAATGTTTCTAACTATCTAAAACAATAGTTATTAAATGATATACATCATAATTACTCTAATAAGTGGGTGTTATTAGATAATGGATTTTAATAGAGTAACTCTAACCCAACTCTATTGTTATTCAATCACTAATTTTAAATATTTTACTCAAATCAAGTGTTATTAGTTTTTAGATTTGTAATATCCTCATTAAAAGATTTTAAAATCAAGTGTTATTGTTCTTACATTTATAATGTTTATTATAAAAGAGTTCTAAATCAAGTGTTATTGGTTCTCATATTTACAATGATCAATTAAAGTTCTCTGTTATTCATGTTTGGTAGAATTTGACAGATGATTTTATTTGAAAAGATTTGAATGAATCTGAAACTGATTTCATGTATAAATTATGGCAATCAAAATTCAACATTCTACCCTAAGATTTCAAAATCCTATTTATGATTATAAACAAAAATTCTATTTTTTTCCTTTCAAATAAAATATGTAGGTCTTTATTTTCTTCTCTAGATCTCTCTCTCCCTCCTTTTCACTTTCACGGTAATCATTGTATTCTATCTATCTCCATATTTTATTTTTCAATTTTTTATATTAAGATATTTGATTATAACCTAGTAAGACGTTATAGTACGTTATAGTCATAACTAATTAGTCATATCTCCCTCTTTTTTGGTTTAGATCCCACGACTATTCTACCATAGTAACATGATATATATACATTACACATCCGTAATATTTTTTATACTGAATTGAAGCAATCATTTGTTATATAATTCAATTATATTGTTCAAAACTAAATGATATCATGTGTCGTTGTAAATACACTGCCACGAATATGTCAAATGAATAATGACTCAGTCACAATGAATCCAGTTTTTAAAATTCTGATGACCTTTTAAATCTAATGGAGTTGATTTCAACTTATACAATCAATAACACCTCCGGTTTTTAAAATTATCATGTGTCGTGATGAAAGTCCAACAATATCCAACGCCTAATTTATTCCAAAAAAATATATTAAGAAATTACGCATTATAAGTTTAACTTATATTTTCTCGATCCCGTTAATTTTAAGTTTCACATGTGTGAATTGCTTTTGAGAAGGTATTATTATATTATATTTTCAGTAACACTTCAACGATTAATATCATACTAATTTTATGTTCGTTTTTATTTTTAGTTTAGAAAACGTCTATAAAGTTCTAAACATATACATGCAAACTCGTATATGCTATTTTTTTTTCTCTTTTCCTTTCTATATTAATTGGAAATAAAATGAGTCGTAGTTTTTGAATAAGGATTTTTATTCAAATTTAGAAAATAAGTCAATTTTTTAAATTCACTTATACCTTCATTTCTTTGTTAACTCATGGGTTCGTTCAAATCCATGTTGTATATGTTATTAATGATATTTTCAGCATTCATAACTATTTGTTTGGATATATTTCTAATTTTCTTTTAGGTTTTGTGTTTTGTATTGAAGAACATTATTCATGTTATATAGGCAAAAAAAAATCAATTCTTTTAACGAATATGACAAACTATTTTCCAAAATGATTATTTTTGTATGAGTCGTTACACTTCATTGATGACTCATGTGTTCGTTCAAAATCATGTTGTACATGTTTTTGATGATCTTTTCAGCATTAATAACTACTAGATTTACTCGCCCGCGCGTTGCGCGGGATATCAAATTTCAACTGGGTATAATACAAAATGTTAAGAATAATCATAATCATTTGAATTTTAAAAACTATATATATTCATACTTGTTTTACAACATAGAAATTATAAAATATATTTGGTAGGTATCGCGTAATAACAAAAGTTATATAAGATGAATCGGTCTCGGTAGTCATCAATAAATTTTTTTTATCAAAAAAGAGAGTTAATTCCATAAACAAATCTTGTAAGTATAACTGTCTTGATGTTTTGACCTATTCGTACCTCATACTAAAAGTAAATGTGCTGAGTTTGAACATCAATTTATAAAAATATATAAACGTAATATTCATGCTGATTCAATAGGTTTAGAGAGCATAATTTACCTATTGAACCAAGGCCATCATACCTGAAAGTTTTGACCAAATCATGAATGTCTTAATCTTATCTATCCCACTACGCTTACATAGCTCGACGATTTAACCCGATGTTGAATATGATTGTCTAGTTTACTAAACCAAACTATCCGATAATGCATACATATATCTGATGAATATCGTTTAATCATGTGCATACATATATCCGATGCTTCAAGCATTACTCAATTTCTCTTCAAATATTTTTCGTCATCTTCTATGATGCACTTGTTCGCTTCCCAACATCTACTATTTTTTATCTTCTATGCTCACTTTAATAAAACTTTAAATTGATTCTTAACTGAAAACTATTTCCTCATTTTCATCTTTTTAGTTTATTTTCTTTTATTAATTATATGGTTTTCATACTTCAACGTAATATAATTTTACGAAAGATATATATTTGTTAAAATTTCCTCAACAGAACTTATTTAGAATTTTACCTATATTTAAACATATTCACAAAAAAAAAATAAATAAATAAATAAACATATTCACCTTTTTATTTAGAAAGCAAACAATAATATAGATATAAATGTATTAGTTTCATTGTTATATTTTACTATAATTTAATATTAAGATACAATTAATTTTTATATTTTTTCGTCAATGTGAATTTATACTATTACTCTCACTAATTTCTTCCATCTTAAGTCAAATATCTCAATCATGCAAATTCATTTACTCTATTTTGTTACCGACGCACCATATTCACATCAAATAAACTCAACGTGTGTACTCACTACAGGAAATGAGTGTATTAATAGCAGTATTGTATAGCGTTTTTAATGTTTCTGCTATAGTTGAGTTTTGAGAAAATTTACATAGCGTTTTAAAACAGGAAAACGCTATAGTAGGATGAGCGCGAAAATATTTCGTATTGACGCTTACTTTTTAGTTTTATGATAGCATAAATGATATAGAAAACGTTATCGTAGTGGTAACCGGGAAACTGAAAATTTTACTTCGCTCCAAAATACTAAGTATCAAAAAAATAAAAAAAATAAAAGAGAAAAACGAGAAATAGAACAGATCTACAACTCGTCCAACACTTAAACATGTGTTCTTCCCCTTATGCTCTCTCTTTCTCTTTTCCTCTCTCTTTCGACATGTGTTCTTACCCTTTTGCTTGCTCTTTCTCAATTTTTTCAGTCTCTCCTACTAATCTCACTCTCCGAATCACAAAACCCAGCAATATCCCAGCCATCATCCTCGCTCACCTGAAGAATTCTCATGCGAATGGAGGCGTAAGCCTCACCTTTTGCTAACTTTGACACTCGAGGGGTGGACCGAGAGGAGATGTGATGATGGTTCGCCGGCAAACACCATTGACCTCTTTCAAGAAGCTCAGTCACGTCAAAGGATAAAGGTAAAAGGGGATGTGAACAAGAGGTGACCGAGATGAGTGGACGAACTAGGAACCAGAGAAAAAAGAAAGTTGTACGTAGCTTGCGAGATGATGACTGGATATCCCGACGCCGGCGAGCGTTGGCTCTGCCGGCGTCGGAAAACATGGTTATAGGACTTGTCTCGATTATTGTGCCCGAGAGAGAAACAGATATTTTGTATTGGTTAATACGTGATGACATTGGCTATGATATCTGTTTTAGTTTCTAAAATCTGTGGAAGCTGCTGCTTGATGACTCTTGCAATTGAGAATTCCAGTTCTAGATTAATTTGAGGTTTTGTGATTGTTAGATTAGTTTGAAGTTGAGTATAGACTGTGGGTCTTTTCATAACAATTTTTAAGGAATGTCTCATGTTGTGTGCTTGTCATCTCTCTAAGGACACTGCTTTTATTTAGTATATGTCCTTCTATGCGCAGGTTATACGTACCGACCTCTGGCCTTTCGAACAATTTGTGTCTCTGTTATACCATTGACTCATTAGGCTTGTGTGGATGTTTCAGATTTTAACCTTGTTGGGATTGGTTTCTTTGTTTTATATATATGGATGTTTTGCCTATACAATCTATACTGTAGGAAATGTAAGTCGGACAAGGGTTAAGAGAGTGAGTTCCTTTAGCTAAGAACAAGAGACACTTATTAAGAAACTATACGAGAAGTTAGTGTGAAATTTCGCCTCCTCTGCATAAACTCTTTCTGTGCAACAATTTTATTGACTCTGTTGTTTTTCTACTGTTGTCTATGTGCTGGTTCAAGGACCAATACTAAGAGGAAGATCTGCTTTAGAATTTTTAGCTTTTTTTTTGGTCAAACAGAATTTTAAGCTTTAGATACTTGATTCAATGACTTCTACTCCCCTTCGGTTATGTCTAAATAATGTTTTTGTATCGTTTTAATTTCAAAAGATATTTTCTCTTTTTATATGTCATTGCTAAATAACAGAATTAAACCAACAAATATATGACGTTGCTAAACTACATGTATATATATACTGAATACATAATTATAACTACAAACGTTTAAACATTCATTAGTTAATCATACATAATCAAATTAATCAAATATGATAAAGTTAATGATAAATTTTTGCATTTTATATTGTTAATTGATAAATAGTAAAAATTTAGTTTCAAAATTAAACTCTATACCCTAAACCTTTAAAGGTTAAACATGTTTTACTATTTATCAATTAACAAAATAAATCGCAAAGCAAATAATCAAATGTGATAAAATTTCTAATTATTTTTTTTGCATTTTATTTTGTTAATTGATAAATAGTAAAAATTAAGTTTCAAAATTAAACCCTATACCCTAAATCATATACTCTATACCCTAAACCTTTTAAGGTTCAATATTGAAACATATTTGACTATTTATCAATTAACAAAATAAATCGCAAAACAAATAATCAAATGTGATAAAGTTTCTAATAATTTTTTTGCATTTTATTTTGTTAATTGATAAATAGTAAAAATATGTTTCAAAAAATTAAACCCTAAATCTCATACCCTAAATCCTTTACCCTAAACCCTAAACCCTTAGTGCTCAGTATTGAAACATATTTTAGTATTTATCATAAACAAAATGAAATGCAAAAATATATGATGTAATACTAAGTACATAATATAGCAAAATTGAAAACATATTACAATATACAAATTAACAAATAAGAATCGGTTTAAATTAACAAATAGCTTTCATCTATATATATTTATTATACTACTATTTGTGTTTAATAGTTTTATTTTTAAAACTCTTTTTAACTCTAACTAAGTTTAAATCTTAGTTAAAAATGTATTCTCATAACTATAAAATATTTTCCATTTAAACATAGTATTTAGTTATATTTAATCTGTTTAAAATGGTATAAGAAAATAAACAAGAGCAGAGCCAATAGAAAGAGATTACTCGGATAGCTGACGTGGCGTATTATCACATTGTTTCTAATATGAACCGTTGATTAAAATGAATCTAACGGACACAAATTTAACCCTTTTTTAATCCACTCTTTTAACTTCTTCTTCTCCTCCTCATTATCCTCTAAGTCGTCTCTTTCATCTTCTTCTTCTTCAATAGAAGCCCTACCTAGAACCAAAAGGCAACAAAAATCTTCTACCAACACGAGCCACTTCCTTCGCGAGAAACCCTTGCCGCAGAAGTCACCGGTAAAGTCTCATATCTCGATGGGATTCGACCAACCCACACCGCAGCCACCTTCTTGAACGAAACACAAGCGACGAATCCCCCGTGACCACCGTTGACCGGAGCAAACCTAGATTTTATTATCTCTCTTGAAGTGAGGAATGAAACTACAGATTGTTTTCACCATTTGCTGCTTCTAGATCTGGTAAAGAAAGATTTGTCTTCTCTTCATTTTAGTTTAACCACACAAAATTCAATTTTGTATTCAGGATTTTTCGAAATAATCATTGACCAATAAACAGATGGAAGCTGCGTGGGGAAGAAATACGTTGCGTTTGTTGCAGATCCTCTAAAACCATTTGCAGAAGATTCGATTCGTGTTATTTCGGTAGATAGCTGATCGAGTAAGATTCAATCGTTTGTCTAATCTTCTTTTCTAAGCAGATTGTGTGAATCAATTTTTGTATATGATTGGGACTGTTATTTTCTGTGGTTCAATGTGTTTGATTTGTATTTGGCTAAGAATCTAATTACTTTTGGTGGTTGATTATGTAGCAAAAACTAGTTTTATCTTGAGACATCTTACTAGGTAGATGGTAAGATTGAGAAGAAGCGTGAACATCAAAGAGTGCAAAGCCTCGAGAAGTTTAAATATAAGAGTTTTATTAGTTTATCTTTACGATGTACATTTACTTTTTAATTAATTTTGTAATTTACTTTGTAATCTAATTTTTCTGTATTATAATTCCATATATTATAATAAAATATGTATTTTAATATGTTAATCTATCCAAAAACCTAATCAATTATAAATTATATATAATTAAAATTCATTAAACCAAAATAATGTATATAACATGTACAAATACTGTATAAATACATCTGACCAAAAAAAAATATACTGTATAAATACACAAAAGTATTACGAAGTGCTATAATAAACCATGCTATAAATAAACTATTCAGTAACAAAACTAAACTGCTATTGAATACTATACAATTGCATATAAAGAAACGCTATTATTAAATTAGTAATAATAGCAATCCGAAAAAACGCTATCGAAAAGGGCAGACCTATTATCGCGGGCGATGACATAGCGTTTTCTATAACGCTGTCGTTTTTTACAATAGCGTTTTTCTGATGTTATTAATACCCGATTTTCTTGTAGTGACTGTGTACTATTTTGTAGCAGGCTAGCAGAGTAATTATTATGTGGAATCAAAATAACTTTGAATGATTGAGCTTTGAATGAGAGAGTGAATATTTGACGGTTCATGGTGCGTGACCGATGAAATGCTTTTCACTTCCCATTCACAAAAATAATTAACAATCCCTTGTAAATGTCAGATTTTTTTTTCCTTCACTTGTTCTTTTAAAAAAAAACATAGCAGATCAAACACTCCTAGTGTTTCAACTAAGATCCGTCAGCATATTTTGAAAAAATATATTGATAACTAACTTTAACATGCAACTGCTATAGCCGTTACTTAGATTTTATATATAATAGTATAAATTACATAATTAATGGTTTATAAAACATAAAATGATGTAATAATAAAATTGAGCATGAAACATTTAATATATGTTTCGTTATAGTATTTTACGTTATTGTTTTCTACACGAAATTCTAAATAATTTGTTACTTATAATAATAATAAAACAATTAAATAGTACAAATGGGTTGCAAATTTGAGAATTTTAAGCTGTACAGATGAGTTGCAAATTTGGGTAATACACTCTATCTGAATTTGTATTACGTATATAATAATAATTAAAAACATTTTACGTGTTGTTTAATTTTACTATAAAAATAATTGTGAATGATGATACTATTATATTGTAATATTCGGCCGTTTTGGTGAAGCAACGGTCCAACAATACTTGCATCTTTAAAATCAAATTAGTTGTGACAAAATTTTTTTAAAAAAAACTAATTAATTAATAATGAGAAAAAGACTAAAATCAAACCCATTTTGTGAGAGTACTTGACTAGGTAATTGATGAGACATCCAAAAAAATCCGTTTGAATAAAACATCTCAAGTCCACCAATTATACTCATTTTGTAACTGACTAGTACTTACTAAGACTAGTACTAATATTGATGAGGGACATCAGATTTTTTTTATTAAATGAGATTTAATAAAATATTTGGGATCCGTTTCATTCAAGTCCACCAATTATACTCATTTTCCCATCATTGTGACTGCAGGGAAATGTAGAGAGAGAAAGAAAACTCATTTGATCATGGCTTTTCCCATCATTGTGACCGCAGGGAAATAGTAGATCTTTTTTATTTTGGGTTTGTTTTGTTATTTGTAATTAATGAATCATCTTATACGATGATGATGATGCAGCAAATATATATATAGATAATGAAAAGGTTAATATTATTCAATCCTTCATTTTGAAGATGAAAATGAAAAACCATTGGAGAAGATTTCTTCATTTTCAAAATGAAGGAAAAAGTAAAATTTGAATCACCATTAGAGATGTTATGCATAAGGTTAAAAAAAAAAGCAAACATATCTCAATATTCCAACAATTCAAATATAACTTCATCTAGTTAGACAATTTTTAAGAAAAACATAACACTATATGAATTTAATCGATAAATATAGCTCTTACGGTTTCTTATCGTATATTTTTATATTATATTTATGCAATATTACTAATCGTCATGACCGATGTATGAATATACCATATACTCTTTTTTTATAGGTTCAATAATTTATATGTGTTTTTAAAATTAGAATCCTAATATATACGGTAAAATATATCTTTATTTTATTTTATAGATGATTCAATTATTTACAAAAATATAATAAAAACAAGGGAAGATATACGATAATTACAAATGAGTAATAGGAAATAGTTGGAAAGGAAAATAGGAAGAGAGAAATAAAGTGAAAATGGAAGAGATAGAGAAAAAAAAATATTGGTTAGATTTTTATGAAATATTTCTAACTATCCAAAAAATACTCCCTCTGTATTTGAAAAAATGTCGTTTCAACTGTTTTTGGGTGAATTAAGAAAGGGCACAGAATTACAAAACTAACCTTATGAGAAACGATTATTTACAATTATATTTTATATTTTTGAAATCAATTAAGAAAGGGCACAGAATTTTATGAAAATCGATTCGTATCTGTAGTTTTGGTAATTTAGACTGATTAATTATGATCAATTAATTGGGGGTAATTTAGGAAATTTTATGCAAAAGTTGTTAAAATGACAACTAATTAAAAACACAGAAAAAAGGCTAGAACGACATTTATTCAAATACGGAGGGAGTAGTTATTAAATGATATACACCATAATTATTCTATGAAATAATTAGAAGAGAAAGAGAGTACAAATGGAAGAGAAAGAGAAAAAATGAAATTTACGGCTAGTTTTTTTATGGAATGTTTCTAACTATCTAAAACAATAGTTATTAAATGATATACATCATAATTACTCTAATAAGTGGGTGTTATTAGATAATGGATTTTAATAGAGTATAACTCTAACCCAACTCTATTGTTATTCAATCACTAATTTTAAATATTTTACTCAAATCAAGTGTTATTAGTTTTTAGAATTGTAATATCCTCATTAAAAGATTTTAAAATCAAGTGTTATTGTTCTTACATTTATAATGTTTATTATAAAAGAGTTCTAAATCAAGTGTTATTGGTTCTCATATTTACAATGATCAATTAAAGTTCTCTGTTATTCATGTTTGGTAGAATTTCACAGATGATTTTATTTGAAAAGATTTGAATGAATCTGAAACTGATTTCATGTATAAATTATGGCAATCAAAATTCAACATTCTACCCTAAGATTTCAAAATCCTATTTATGATTATAAACAAAAATTCTATTTTTTCCTTTCAAATAAAATATGTAGGTCTTTATTTTCTTCTCTAGATCTCTCTCTCCATCCTTTTCACTTTCACGGTAATCATTGTATTCTCTCTATCTCCATATTTTATTTTTCAATTTTTTATATTAAGATATTTGATTATAACCTAGTAAGACGTTATAGTACGTTATAGTCATAACTAATTAGTCATATCTCCCTCTTTTTTGGTTTAATTAGATCCCACGACTATTCTAACATAGTAACATGATATATATACATTACACATCCGTAATATTTTTTATACTGAATTGAAGCAATCATTTGTTATATAATTCAATTATATTGTTCAAAACTAAATGATATCATGTGTCATTGTAAATACACTGCCACGAATATGTCAAATGAATAATGACTCAGTCACAATGAATCCAGTTTTTAAAATTCTGATGACCTTTTAAATCTAATGGAGTTGATTTCAACTTATACAATCAATAACACCTCCGGTTTTTAAAATTCTCATGTGTCGTGATGAAAGTCCAACAATATCCAACGCCTAATTTGTTCCAAAAAAATATATTAAGAAATTACGCATTATAAGTTTAACTTATATTTTCTCGATCTCGTTAATTTTAAGTTTCACATGTGTGAATTGCTTTTGAGAAGGTATTATTATATTATATTTTCAGTAACACTTCAACGATTAATATCATACTAATTTTATGTTCGTTTTTATTTTTAGTTTAGAAAACGTTTATAAAGTTCTAAACATATACATGCAAACTCGTATATGCTATTTTTTTTCTCTTTTCCTTTCTAAATTAATTGGAAATAAAATGAGTCGTAGTTTTTGAATAAGGATTTTTATTCAAATTTAGAAAATAAGTCAATTTTTTAAATTCACTTATACCTTCATTTCTTTGTTAACTCATGGGTTCGTTCAAAACTATGTTGTATATGTTATTAATGATATTTTCAGCATTCATAACTATTTTTTTGGATATATTTCTACTTTTCTTTTAGGTTTTGTATTTTATATTGAAGAATATTATTCATGTTATATAGGCAAAAAAAAAATCAATTCTTTTAACGAATATAACAAACCATTTTCCAAAATGATTATTTTTGTATGAGTCATTACACTTCATTGATGACTCATGTGTTCGTTCAAAATCATGTTGTACATGTTATTGATGATCTTTTCAGCATTAAAAACTACTAGATTTACTCGCCCGCGCGTTGCGCGGGATATCAAATTTCAACTGGGTATAATACAAAATGTTAAGAATAATCATAATCATTTGAATTTTAAAAACTATATATATTCATACTTGTTTTACAAAACAATATACAACATAGAAATTATAAAATATATTTGGTAGGTATCGCGTAATAACAAAAGTTATATAAGATGAATCGGTCTCGGTAGTCATCAATAAATTTTTTTTTATCAAAAAAGAGAGTTAATTCCATAAACAAATCTTGTAAGTATAACTGTCTTGATGTTTTGACCTATTCGTACCTCATACTAAAAGTAAATGTGCTGAGTTTGAACATCAATTTATAAAAATATATAAACGTAATATTCATGTCGATTCAATAGGTTTGGAGAGCATAATTTACCTATTGAAGCAAGGCCATCATACCTGAAAGTTTTGACCAAATCATGAATGTCTTAATCTTATCTATCCTACTACGCTTACATGGCTCGACGATTTAACCCGATGTTGAATATGATAGTCTAGTTTACTAAACCAAACTATCCGATAATGCATACATATATCTGATGAATATCGTTAGTCATGTGCATACATATATCCGATGCTTCAAGCATTACTCAATTTCTCTTCAAATATTTTTCGTCATCTTCTATAATGCATTTGTTCGCTTCCCAACATCTACTATTTTTTATCTTCTATGCTCACTTTAATAAAACTTTAAATTGATTCTTAACTGAAAACTATTTCCTCATTTTCATCTTTTTAGTTTATTTGCTTTTCTTAATTATATGGTTTTCATACTTCAACGTAATATAATTTTACGAAAGATATATATTTGTTTAAATTTTCTCAACAGAACTTATTTAGAGTTTTACCTATATTTAAACATATTCACAAAAAAAAAAAAAAAAAAAAAAAAACATATTCACCTTTTTATTTAGAAAGCAAACAATAATATAGATATAAATGTATTAGTTTCATTGTTATATTTTACTATAATTTAATATTAAGATACAATTAATCTTTATATTTTTTCGTCAATGTGAATTTATACTATTACTCTCTTGAAATATAATTTTCAATTTTAAATATGAATTATTTCTTATATCTTAAAAAACTTTTACAATCATACATTTACTATAACATTTAACCATTTATTTTTTAATCTAAAAATAATATTATTTTAAATAAATTTCTTCCACTTCATTATTATCTCTTTAATTTAATGTTTCCATGAAATATGAATATCTTCTTATTATTAAAAAAAAAAAAAACTCTTATAGCCTTCCATTTAAATTCAATTCTTTTTTCATCCTAAATTATATTTGAGGTTTCCTTATTAAAAGTTTTTTATTTTTAATAAGTTATTATTAGTTTGTAATTGTATAATAAATTTCATTAAGAAGCCTTTTGTCCATCTTAAATAACATTGGTATTTCTATGAAATTTTCATAATTATTTTTTTATTTCTTAATTAAATATTTAGGGATTATGTTCATTTTAAGTTATATATTAACAAAAAATTAATTTAATTGTTTTATATGTAAATATGTTACACTTGTGCTATTATTATTCAATTAACCTTTATTTAAAACTGTGCATTAATTGATGATTACTTCTTTGATAATGAGATGTAATTAACCATGAAATTAAATTTTGAAATAACTATTAGTAGGATCCATAATATTAATTTAATTTAGTGATGATGTGGACACCCTAAGAGGAGAGAAAACTCTCCAATTATATATATATATATATTTGTTTGGATATCTTTCTACTTTTATTTTATGTTTTGTGTTTTGTATTGAAGAACATCATTCATGTTATATAGGCAAAAAAGAATCAATTCTTTTAACGAATAGGACAAACCATTTTTCCAAATAGATATTTTGGTATGAGTCGTTACACTTCATTGCATGTATTTTTTTAGTAAGATATTAGCTTATCACGTGTTACAAACATATTATGTTATTACAATTATGAAGTTGATTGTTCATTATTTTATTTTTCTAAATCATCATCATCATCATCATCATCATCACTAATGCTCTTAGTTAGCAAATTAGCTATTATTTTTGCACTTAACATGCTTAGTTTATGACTTTTTACAATGTTGATGAGATATGAGCACCATGATTCTTATTAGGATGTAAGAAAAAAAATTATTGATGATATTTGAATTCTAAATAATATCCATACTCTTTTTAATATTTACTATAGTAATTTTGTTTAAAACTAAATTTCAATCTTACTCATTCTATTTTGCTAAACACTTTATCTATCTCTTTCATCATAATAAGCAGAATTTTAATTCTACATACTTCATCTTATTGATGATAACCAAATTTCAGTCTCATACAATTTTTTTGTATTACAAATTTAACTATCTATTTTATCATAATAAACTAGATTTTGATTCTACTCATCTTAATGGATGCGTGCTAAATTTTTATATCAAAATAATATGTATATCATATCAAATCTTAATCTTAGTTAATATTAAAATAATTAACAAATAAGAAAACATAATTACCAAATAAATTAAAATTCTACAAAAATTTTGGAAGACAAACATTGTATGAAATATAGTTTTTCTATATGTCATAATCTCATAAGTTAATTTAGGCTCATGTCCAAATAATTTTAAATGACTTAAAATGAATAAATAACACATATACTTACATTCTCATCAAGTAATCAAAAATTAATCCTATTAAATCGTTAAATGAAATCACAATTATTTTTGAAAAGGTAATGAGTTTTAAGAAGGAATTTTTGAATACTTGATGAGAATCATATATATGAAAGTTGGCCAACTCTTTCCATATGAGTGTCACATCATCACATAAGAAAATGACATGTGTCATTCAATATTATTTAAATTAAAAAATTAGCAAAATTAATTGAGGTAAAATCAAAAGTCTTCTATTGTGTTAAATCCTCCATTAATCCCATTCTTAAATGATTTCTTCAAAATATAAATAAAATTATAAAATTATTTTAATAAATCAAACACTATTTTCATTTTACTTTTCTTACTTTTTCTAATTTTTTAATTTAATGGTCAATGGTCATCACTCTATAATTACTAAATAATTATTTGTAGTTTAGTTGTTTGCTACCTAATATCTTATTAGCTTAGTAATTTTACCTTGAATATTTTCTCATTATTACGTTATGGTTCATATCTTATCATATTACATTCTCTCTTTTCATTTTTGTGTCTTATGGTAAATTCGTAACATTGACATGCAAATTTTTTCAAGTAATGAGCTTTTGAGACGTTAGACATACCACAAAATTCAAGACAAATTCATTTCTCTTATATGGCTATATGCAATAGCATAAAATCTAAAAGTGTTACTTAAATAACTCTTTAATTTTTGTTTTTGTTTTCTTCTTTTCATACGAAAATTTTTGAGATAAAAAAATATCATATATTCTTGTTGTGTGTATTGATGATAGTGAACAAATATTAGAATCTTAGATATAAAAATAATCAGATTATACATGAAAATGTATAAATTGATATTTAGAGTCAAAAACGAATCTAAACATAAAAATTGTAAGTACATAAGATGAGTCTAATTTTATTAACTACATAATAATAAACAGAAAAATAAACATAAATTAGCGATTAAAAAAATTAACATATTTTTATCTAAATAATTTTTAAAACAAACCTACGCGTAGCGTGGGAATTCATCTAGTACTAAGAATAGTTAGTGATTACATAAATGAGTGACTAGATAATTGAAAATTACATTTATCAAAACATAACATAAAATAAAATAAATTTAAAAAAAACCAGAAAAAACCGCGGCGTAGCTCGGGTGATCACCTAATATAAAGTATAAAGCTAGGCTCATATTCCTCACTATATATCTTGGGGAGCATGACTCAGATCTTCTCGTCCGTTGGTCAAGCAGAACAACTCTTCCAAGCTTCTAATCGTGCTTGTCTGCTTATTTCAATTTGCCCTGCTATGTCTTTGTTTTTTTTTTCACTGAAAGGATTGATTATATTGATAGGATATACAAACTGTCATCACACAACCTTTGTACAAACATAACAGGTTAGTGGAAGAGAATGGTAAGAAGGAGATATATCATTCACCAAAAAAAACACACACGCCAAAGACCATAAACCAGAGAGAAATAGAGACTAAGCCAACAACTAAGATGAAATTCTCTCCTCCTTAAAAACGTGTTGTAGCCAACGAGGGTGACCACCTGCCACATAAGATTGCAATCTATCCTCACGAACAATACTCTGAGCGATGAGAGAAGCTTCTCTATTGGCTGAAGCTTTTTCCTCCACCAATCTCCACTCCAAAATCAGAAAATCTTCTCCAAAAAATAACGAATTTCCGATATTTGATAACTGAAGGAAGGCCAAGCACTTGGTCTTTGACAAGCATTAACCAAATCACCCGCTTCAGTAGCAAATATGACTATGCATACAATCCATTAGCTCATACCATACTTTGAAACAGAACCTCTCTTCTGTTATGCAACCTGCCAAAAGCTCTCCTGCTATGTAACAGCACCTGCCCTGTTGCATCTCTAACAATCCAGGAACAGCCAGCAGTCCTCTTCTTATTTGACCACGCAGCTCCAATGTTACACTTCAACCAGTCAACAGGCGGTGGTTCCCATTTCTGAAGGTTCCTTGCCAAAACATTGCAAACCGCAGGACCTTCATCAACAGACTGCATTTTTGTATCAAACCATTCATCACAGTCCTCTCTTATCTTCCCCATCGAGTCCAAGGGACATAAACTTGAACCTTCAAAACATAATTTATTTATGTTTTTCCACAATCTCCACAGGATCCAAGGACACAAGTTACTGACCTGTCTGTTTACTCTTGACATCTTTTTTTGTTTCCAACAGAAACTGAAAATTAGCAAAGAGAGATCCTTTACTAAACCCATTCTCTGGATTAGGAACTCCAGAGAGAGCCAAAATCTGTCTGGCCACAGCACAAGTGAATAACAAATGATTAATAGATTCGCCTTCCTCCCCACAAATCTGACATTTAGATTCACCATTCATTCCCCTGTGTTTTATCTGGTCAGCCACAGGCAAAGCTGCACTTATAGCTCTCCACATGAACATTTTAATCTTTGGAGACGTATCAATGGACCAAATTCTCTCCTTCAATAGATTAGTCGATGGTTGAACCTCAGCCAGTCTAATTACATCCGGTTTATTAACCTGATAAGCTAACCAATACCCGGATTTAACAGAGTACTCTCCAGATTTTGAATGGATCCAACACCAAAAGTCCTCCTTAGTAATCACTAGCTTGTGTCTTGTAATAATATCCACATCTATTGGGTAAAACAGATCATCTAGGACTGACCTATTCTAATTTCTAGCTTCAACATCAATAAGATTAGACACATTAAGATCCAAGTTAACCGTAAAATGCTTCATCAAAGGAATCCTCGGGCCATTGTCATATACCCAAGAATCCATCCAAACACTAAGGGACTTACCATTGCCCACTTCTTTTCTCAAACCCTTTACTAGCAACTCTCTTCGATGAAGTATGCCCCTCAAAACAAAGGATGGTCTAACACCAATATCTGCCTCCAAAAAATCTAGCAAACATGGAAGAAGGATTTTGAATTAATCTCCAAGCCTGTTTGGCCAACAAGGCTTGGTTAAAGGTTTCAATATCCCTGAAACCCAAACATCCCTGGTTTTTTGCAAGGCATAACTTTTCCCAGTTAATGGACTTTCCTTATATGTTCCACAGCACTCCACCAGAAATCTGCCATAGCGCTCGTGAGATTAGTACAAGTAGTCTTTGTCAACCTGAAACAAGACATAGCATATAACGGCATGGCAAGAGCAACGGCCTTAAGCAAAATTTCTTTCCCTCTAAAGATAAGGTTCTAGAAAACCAACCAGACAACCTTGATTTGAGTCTATCCTTCATGTAGTCCAGGAGTTGGATTTTAGACCCGCTGAAGCATTCAGGCAGTCCCAAATATGAGCCTCCACCTCCTTCATTAAAAATTCCAAGATCTCTTTGAATCCAGTCTTTACTCTGTTCATCCACTTTAGCCCCAAAGGTGATAGAAGACTTCTCAAAATTGATCCTTTGACCAGTAGCATTCCCATAAACTTGGAAGATCTTCTTTATCGTATCCACTTCCTTTAAATCAGCCTTACACATAAACAAACTGTCGTCAGTAAATAGGAGATGGTGTATTGCTGGCCCTTCAGGCGAGATATGAATACCACTAATGAGCCCTTGCCTCTCTGCTTTATTCATAAGGTGAGTCAGTCCTTCAGTACAGAGCACAAACGAAAAAGGTGACAAGGGATCACCTTGCCTCAAACCTCTAGAAGGAGTAATCAGACCAAAAGCCTGGTCATTAATTAAGATAGAAAAGGTTACAGTCGAAACATTTACCATGATCCAATGTACCCATTTGTGGTGAAAACCTAGAGCTTCCAGCAAAGCCTTTAGGTAACCCCATTCTACCCTGTCATAAGCCTTAGACATATCAGATTTAATAGCTATGTACTCCTTAGAAATCTGATTATGAGTCCTCAAACCATGCACCACCTCATGAGCTATTAAGATGTTATCCGAAATCAGCCTCTCAGAAACAAAGGCCGATTGATTAGGAGCCACTAACTCACTCAGAAACGGTTGTAGCCTCTTCACCAAGATTTTAGAGATAACCTTGTAAAGAACATAACACAAGCTAATCGGTCTCAAATCTGACATTTGCTCAGCTTTTCCTTTTTTTGGCAAGAGACAGAGTTGAGTGTAGTTCCACTGCTTAGGCATAGAACCAGTCATAAAGAATTGCTGAACTTCTGATGTTACCTGATCACCTATAATGCTCCAGTACTTCTGAAAGAAAAATCCAGTAAACCCATATGCACGTGGAGCACTAGACCCTCTGACAGAAAAAACAGCTTCTTTAATTTCCTTTTTTTAGACATCAGCAGTCAGCACAGTATTCATCCCTACAGTAACTGTCGGAGGAAAATCACCAAAAATATCTTGAAAGTTGCCATGATCAACAGACTTAAACAAATCTGTAAAATAGGCTTCATCAATTGCTCCCTTAGAAGCTTCAGCTTTATGAAAATTCCCATTGACATCTTTCAATTTCTCCAGAAACTGCTTCCCCTAACAGCTTTAACTGAGGCATGAAAGAACTTAGAATTCTTGTCCCCACCATTCATCCACTTTTGTCTGCTTTTTTTACTCCACAAAGTCTCCTCTTCCTTATATGCAAGACAAAGATCTCTCTTAAGAGCTCTTACCAAGTTAAAACGAGGAAAGGAAGAAGATTGTTCTTTTTCCAAACCAACTTGACACTGCTTAATCTTCAAAAGGGAATTGAGATTATTCACCTTTTTCCACCTACTCAAAGCCTTCATGCAGTTCTTCAACTTATCAGACACCAAAACCCTATCATCAGCCTGAGAAGAATTCCAAGCACCAGAAATAGCTTCCTTAACATTAGGTTTGTTGAAAAGTCTTTTATCAAACCTGAAGCAACCTCTATACTCATCTCTAGTATTAGTATAATTATACTTATGTTTTATTCTAAAAATTTTAACGCATGTACTCATAAGTGAAAACATTATACAACAATGATAAATACAACTTTTATCCAATTAAATTACTTTTGAATAACTCACATTGTTATTTTGAACTTCAATAGTCATTTTTTATTAGTTAATTAATATTCATGCTAAATGGTTTTTTCTTGAAACTTAATACATGCCAAATTTAATTGACGAATAACGCATGTCAAAAACAAATTGTTAGTTTTCCATTTTGGTTAAGAAAACTAAAAGTGAAATCTTTTTAGATATAGACATATGAATTAGTATATGTGTAAATTTGTTTTTTAAGTTTTTCTTTTTTCTTAAGGAAAAAATAAATAAATCTTTTCTGACACATATCAACATCTAATAGATAGATTTGACATGTGTCAAGATCATACGAGTTACTAACTTTGAAAACCAAGCTTTAGATAATAAAAAAATTATAAGCATCTATACTATTAATTGGGAATCATTGGATAATAATAAACTTTTTTTTTGTTAAATATTACGAAGAATGCCATTGGGGTTTTTGATTTCCAAGACAGAAATAAAAAATTCGGAAAAGGGTAAATGGATAATTTGAGATGGAAAACTCGCGGATCTTGGGCTTGTGGAGCGGATAAACACGCGGATCTTAGGCTTCTAAGTCGGGTGAATACGCGTTTCTCGGACTTGATTCGGCATGTTGTAATATGGCAATGTTGTTATTGACACCGTGATCCTTGGCCAATGAGATATTTCCTTAAATCTACTTAACAAACGAATAGAGTAAATGGGTTGAAGAGGCTATCGAAATTGGGTTTACATTTTAACATGTATTTCGGCCCAAATAGAAAACTGTTGGCTTGAATTATGGGCCACTTAATTAAAATTTTGTTACATAGGTTTTCTGAACTACCAAGGTTTAATTTATAAACAATAATGTTGCATTACACAAATCAATTTTACACTTTCTAAAATGTAATATACTTTCAAAATTTTACGTTATAACTATTACACACCTGACTTCTGACACTATTACAATTATTTGTTATGCATCAAAACCAAACTATTTAAAAAATAAATAAAACACTAATAAAACTAATAAAACAGAAAATAAATGCGTGTACCACAGTTTTTTTTTTTTAAAGAAAAAAATTTAAATGAATATGTTACTATTGTGATATCTATGCTATTATATAATTGACTAACAAAAAAAAAACCTTAATTAAAACTTTTTCCAAACACATTACTTTTACATTACATTTTGTGCGGGTCGGAACGACACTACTTTCTCTCATTGTCTTTTCTACGTAGTTGTCTGATAACAAAAACAAATCTACTCATTCATTCTGTCTACACCGAACTCAAACCAAACAAAACACCAAGCTGATATAAATCTAAATTATGAATATTATATCAAATAAATATGAAAACATTATCCCATACGTATGTGGGGTCTAAATCTATATATATGACAAAACAACAGAATAATCTATATTGAATTAAACTTTATTAAAACACACTTTATAAAATATGAAATCCCGCACATATGATCTAGTAGACTCTTGTAGGGGTAGGCATTTCGGTTTAATTTTGGTTCGGTGCTCGGTTAATTCGATTTTATTTTAACAGATACCGACCACCGTTATTGTTTATATATTATATTTTTCACTATCACATTTCAAAACACAATCAAGTTGTGGAATTTTTAATTTTTCATAATTATAATTTTGTATACCATTAATTCATCCGAAATACCATTCCATTTCTATAGACTATAAATGAAACAGATCTCAGGTGTCAAAAAAAAAAGAAAAAAAGATAATGAAATGAAACTACCATAGATTTGTTTCAGAATTATAAATATAGTCTAAAATTGGATAAATTAATAAATCTTTAAAACGGCAATTCTAAACTTTAAGCTTTAAAACCTAAACCCTAGTCTCTAAAAAGTAGAAACCAAGCCCTAAGCCTTAAAATCTAAAGCCTAACCCATAAAATTTATTCAAAACTTAAACAAAATGGCCTAAATCAAAGACCCACCAAGAAGTCACTGTTGATGTCCCTAAGCCTAACGTATCATTTCGGCAATATCAGCACCTAGATTTTTAAGCCTCTCACGGACTGAGCTGACCTGCACAAGGAAAATTCTTAGGTTAATATTAGCCAAGATTAGGAAACTATCTAATCGCAACAAAGACGAGACACGAAATTACTTACGGCTTCGGGTAATTGTTGGCACTGGGAAGCAATTTTAAGTATGAAATGAATGGTCGCAACAAGAGATTCCTCATTTGAATCACTTAGAAACTCATATGACTGAAGTAGAATGTGCTCCCACACTTCACTATCACATTCTAACTGGCTAAGAGCATTGTATACCTGTGCAACGTAATAAAAGTCAGATGGAGGAGATGTTGAAGTTTGATCTGGTTCATGAAATGAACTTGCACTTACTGGTTCACGTAAAGATATTTCAGCTTCGGGCTTTTGAAGCTGTTGAATAAGTGCATAAGCAGCCAGTGAATGCTCTGAATGCTCAACCAATTTAGGAACCAGACTAACTAAATCTTGTAGCAAATGTTTGGGTGCTCTGTCTAAAACAAGACCAATCTTTTGAGCAGAGTGTGGTCGTCGTCTAAACTCAGAACAACCTTGTGGAACAACCGCATCGATTGTTTTTAGTGAGTTAACAATCAGTCCCAATACCTCCTCAGACTGTTCTGGCCACTTTTTCTGAAGAACAATTTTTTTTTCATGTTGTTAGAAAAACAATCGAGCAAAAAAGAAAAGCTGCTAGATAGCTTTCAGTAGTATGAGAGACCAACCTTTGACACCGATGAAGTTGCAGCCACGCAGCCGTCGGAATGAGAGCCTTCCTTCGGAGGTTGGCAACACTTAACCATTATATCTAGAAGTAAATCAATAATTGCTTGCTGTAGAACTTTAACACCCATCAGCAAATTCAGCAGGCTTGCTGAAGATTCATCACTCTTTGTTAACTTGCTTGATATTTTAGTCGGGAGAAGTAAACGCTTTGCTTTAGTAGGATCATCAAGATAAACACGCAAGTCAGTAAGAAAACCAGAAATTGCACCCGCATCCATTAGAAACTTCTCTTGGAGAGTAACTTGTAGTTGTGACGGATTCTCTCCAAGCGGGAGAGTGATTCCAGCTCGCGCAAGAAAATCTTGGAATGTGTCTTCCTCCCTTTCCTCAGAATCCATAATTTCATCAGGATTGGTGGCTGAGGCATCAGCTTGGTCATCATCTGAAGCCAATACCTAAATAAAAGTAAGGTTAAATTAATAACACAATTATACTGTTTAAGAAATAAAATGGAGCAGAATAAACTAACCATTATTAGGTCTGAAAACTCAAACCAAGGACAACAATCCAATATTTCACACACAAAAACAACAGTGTCACGCACAAGAAACCCAGCATCAGCCTCCAACATGTCAGACACCTTCATAAACTGTAGAACAGAATTATTCCATGTCTTGGTACATATAGATGACTCCTTCCACACAATTTTGGCCGGATTCTTTTGGTTGAGAATACCCATCTTGTACTTAACCCAGAAATTATTGTCCACATCGGTACCCGCAGATTGATCACTCTCTAAATATATGCATATAGTGTCAAAGGACTCATATACACCGATCCGAAGTTCACATCCACCAGCTTGAAAGAATTTGCTAAAAATCTTTCGTGTTTCCATGATTTCCTTGAAGGCCAAGAAATTCTCCACTTTCCAAGTAAATGAACTTTTCACGGTGTTATCAATTTGTGAAACTGAATTAGCTGATTCTGCCTCCCTGTAGTCTTTTGTTAGAGATGTTTCTTTCAAAATAAGAACCTCCGCGGAGAAAACAACAGAGTCTTGAACAAGAAATCCAGAGTCTTGATCAAACAAACTAGTAAGTGTTACGAATTCACGCCAACCCCAATCCTTTGCGGCTTTCGAGTATCGGTTCTGAGATTCCTTTGTCACTGACATCTCCTCTGATCTTTGGTTAACAACTGATAGTTGGTGGCTAACAAAACAACTCCAATCACTACTAGAGCTTCGTGAATCTGTCACTTCAAGAAATACTGAAAGATGAAGGCATGGTGCCTTGGACTGCCCTGAAACCATTTTAGAGTAAGACCATCTGTTCAGACATTGAGCACTACAAATGCAGCAATAAGAAAATTTAGTGAACTTACATACCTCGGGGGTAAACAATAAGTCGACAATCCCGGTTACCAATTTGAAACCTCTTACTTTTGATGTAAAGATCGGTTATCTTCCTTTTCTCCAGAAGATTCACTAACCTTGTGAAATTTTCAATTCTCCAAGTGAATTTTCCCATTTGTCCATTTCTAGTCCCATTCCTTCCCTCAATTAACCCACCAGTCCTAGTAAAGCTACTGAACTCTTTAATAACATGAAATGAGGTGCTAAAGACAGCCGTGTCATCGACAAAAAACCCGGCTTCCGGGTTCACAAAGTCAGACATCTTCATGTAATCGTTCCAGCCCACGCTTGTATTGTCCCCGCTCTTATTATCAGAAGCAAACCTCCCATAAGACTCTCTATTCATGTGAGTGCACCCAGGCTTCTGATTCAAAGCTGACATGCTAAACAAACACCAACTGCTCTTGTCCGATAAAACAGTCTTTTCGGTATCACTACTGTCCAAACACATGGATAGGTACTCTTGCTCATTAACCACACTCTGGTAAGCACAGATCCTCAAATAACTCTCCCCAGCTGGAAAAACAGGGCTTGTTATCTTCTGTGACTTCATCATTTCCTTAAACAAGCTAAAATTATTTACCCTCCAAGTGAAATTCCCACTCAACACATCAGGCATTGGTCCAGCTATGGAATTTAACTCATTGTTATTACCAATACTAAAGCTCACGGACTCATTAAGAATCAAGATATCAGCCGTGATAAGCAAGAAATCATTGTTAAACAAAAAACCAATCTTAGGATCCAAAATACTAGAGTTTAAAGTGAAATCACACCATCCATGAGATCTCTTCTTACTAGAGAATCTATGCCAAGACTCCTTATGGATTGTGAATGAATCATCGACATGGTTGACGATAGAGAGTCGGTAGCTAGAGAAACAGTCCCATAGAGATGAAGTGGTTCCTCGAGGGTCAATGATCTGAAGGTAGATGCTGATGTAGCCACGAAGGGCTTGTGAGTCACCTCTAGGGTAAACCAAGATACGACAATCATAGCCTCCTACATCGAAGTACTTGCTCCACAGTGCCTTAGATTTGAGACGACATGGGAAGCTCTCGACCGTCCATCGACATTTGGCTGTGTACTCTCCTGGCCGATCCACGGCCATGATCTCTTGGGCTCTTCCACTTCTATCTCTAGATGAGGAGAGAGGCTTCTCCGATGAAATGGAGGAATGAGATTTGTCCACGGCTGATGAAGACAACATTGCCTCCGACGAGTTCTGCTTCATCATTTCTGTGGCGGTTTTTGTTATTACATCCGAAAGAACTGCTATTTTATCTAGGGTTTAGGGCCGGGTTAAGTTTTTTAAGGGTTTTGAACATTAATATAAATGATTTAAATTTAAAATACATTTTTTCATTTTTAACTCACAAATGTGTCGTACTCACCAAAAAAAAAAACTCACAAATGTTTTATAAGGGTTAAATGAGATTTTATCTTCGGGAAAAGATATAAACTAAAATAAATAGGCTAATCATGATTACTAGCTTAAATACATCATTTTAAAATTTAAATTTTACTATTTTGGGTTAAGGGATAAAGATATCTTTGGAGTTTAGATTATATTGTTTGTGCAAAATTTTGCTGTTTTGACGGGTGGAGATGGCTAGAATTCTAGAAAGCAGATGGACGGACGTTGTGAGTATGTTTTAAAACCAAAAAAAAAAAAATTTGCTTAATTTTTTATTGGTATCAATCTTTTAGAATAATTGATCGAGTGTGAGATGGAAACAATATTATTGGGAACGTTCAAATATACATGCGAACGTTCAATGTCAAACATACGTGCTCATAACAAGACTTCAAAGAATTGTGAAAGCAGTGAATTGTCACTTCCATGTATGCATTATATAAATAAAAATTAGCCCAGTCATATTCATACAGCAAACAGAAACAAAAGATCTCTTAGTTGCACGAATACATATAAAGAATCCCGGCAAAGAAGCGAAATTGCATATGACAGATTCACTCACATAGACGCAGGACAGTAGAGTTGGTCCATGGCAAACAAGGTCAAAACAATGTATATGATCACCAACAATATTAGTTGGTCCATGGTAGAATTGTTCATATTTTGGCTTTCCACTCGGATTTAATCTATAGATTGTAATACTTTCAAAGTTTCAATATCGACACACCCAAATTACGTTCGCCTCTATCAAGAACTTTGTCAATGTTCTATATCATAACATCCCTCACCTGTTCATAACCATACAAAACAGATAATCCGTTGAAGCCCGCAAAACATAACCATTGCATTGCGTTTCAAATTACATAGAAACACAAAACCTGATTCATTTCACCCTTAGTTCGATTTATCCTATCATCATTAGGATCGCTAGGTTTAATCCGGTTATTTCAACCAAATTTAGACCACCCGGTTCTAATCAGGTACGGTTTAATAGTGGTTTGTATTGGCTAAACCGGTTTTAGTCTCATTCACTGCGAGTCTACAAGACCCAAATTGGATTTTGTTTGAAATCTTCGAAATCTTTTATTATAGCCTTTTATAGGATTTCGAAATAGACTGAAACAACAACATCATGTCTCACTCTTACTCAATGGTAATGTTAAAAAGCTCACTTCCTAGAGCAACCCCACGGTCTTCACTGAAGACTTCATTCTGGTAAATCGTCTCAAGCTCGGTCACAACCACATCCATCTTTGGGCGATCTATTGCGGGATAATTCAAGCATTCCAACGTAATCTTCATATAAGGCTTGAACGATGATCTAGTGAACATTCTCGGAAGTATCTACAAATCACAAATACATTTCCAAAAAATATTTTTTGAAGTACACAAAAAAAAAGTGTTGCAAGCTTTCTATGGAGATAGAGAGGGTTTTTTCTATTACCCATTGAACAATTTCTTCGTTTGATTCAAACACATCAGGTTTTTCACCGGTGATAAGCTCTAGAAGGAACAACCCGAAGCTAAAAACATCAATGGTCTCCGCTAAACCACCTCTATAAAAAAGATAAAAAAATCAAATATTCATAAGAACATATTTGTTAGGACTTAGAAGGAATGATGTAACTTATCATAAGTGATTTAATACCTTGGATTAACTAGACGAAGATCACGTGCTTCAAGCAGTCCCAACATTCCTGGATCTGATACCTTGGCATTGAGGTCGGCATCAAGCAAAACTTTAGACGTCGTAAATCTCTTGTGTTGTACCGGAGGATCTAAGTTGTGCAAGTGTAGCAACCCTGAATTGAAAAACAGAGAAACATTAATATTATTTCTTAGAAAGACCCTAAAAACAATTAATGTGAGTTTTGGATCATCCATTTTGATTTACCTTTGGCTGCATCAAGAGCTATGGAAATCCTTTTCTTGAATGTTAAGTCCCTAGAGGCTACTCAATGAACAAGAGAGATGATCTCAAAAAATGATCTATGCACCAAACTTCAGAAGTTCACTATATAGTGCATGCATTACTTACCATCTAGATAATCTCGCACGCTACCGTTGACCATATACTCAAAGACGAGCAATTGGTTCTCGTCGTCGCAACAATAACCGAGCAGATTAACCAAATTTCTATGTTGGATTTTAGACATGTAAGAAACCTGAGACACATACCACAATATGTCACAAATACATAAATTATTTCCAATGAAATCAACAAAATTTTCTGTGTATACCTCAGCCAAGAATCTAGGTTGGAGACCACACCACTCCCTTTTGATCACAACGATCTTGTCTCCGATCAGCCCAGTATAAACTACTCCGTAACTTCCAAGCCCAATAGTATTAGCCATGTCAAAATTGTTCGTTGCTTGCCTTAATTCCTCCATCGAGAACTCAATCAGGCGAGGTGGCGTCCCTTGTAGACGTGAATTACAGGAGCATCAAAAGATGTATTACTTACACGATCAGCATCAAAAGGTGTAGTTACTTCTATATGTAACACTTGCACATTAACTAATATGTTACATTAAAGAACAAACCCAATAAAACTTAATTACATAATCTTTCTTTGTATTTTTTTCTGGATATATTGAAAAGGACACATTTAAAAGACTTAAAAAATAGAATTTTTGTCTTTTTTTATTACATCAAATGTAAACACTAAAGTGTGGTTATAATTTCAAGATTAGACTTACCGGTTGAACTGGGGTTGGAGTTTTTGCCACACAGTATTCTGGAAATCCAGAAAAGAGCAATTAGAATCGCTATGGTCGCAATTGGAGTCCCAATGTAAATAGCCATCATTGTGTTGTGCGTCAACATCGAGGAGAATCTGTTGGTGTTTGTTTCCGGAACAGAACCAAGAAAAAAAAAAAGAAAAGAAGACAACATTATGAATATAGTATAAATGATTATTAAAATTATGATTGTTTCACTGCAATCAATATCGGAAGCAACATACTCCCCCTCTTTAACCTAGGTTTAGCATTTAAATTTTGTTTCATAAAAAATGTATTTTTAGGATTTCAATGCACATATTTGGTTAAATTGTCAGTTTTACCCCTAATATTTTACAGTCATGACCAATGAGAAAAAAAAACATAAAATATATTAATAAAATGACAAAATAGAAAATTTATGTGTTTTCTTAATCTATGTACAAAAAACTTTAAACTACATATAGCTTGGAACGGAGGAAGTATATAGATAATTGGTGACAGTTAGTCTATAAAAATAGGTAAGGTCAAAATCAATTCCAACAAGCTTTTCCAAAAAGAAAAAAACATAATCCCCAAATGATTTGGGTTTAAATGCTCATATAAAATTATTTAAATCTTTTTCATTAATAGGTGTTCGCCTGAAAAATAAATTGTTTAAGGTGAAACGACGGCGACACTAGCTAATGCAAACTGAAAATCACAATCATATATTATCATCTACCCATGTATAAAAAAGTAAGCATATAGTATTATTTTATCGTTTTCATCACAACAAGCGTTCACTTGAAAATTAAATTTTATGGTAAAACGACGGCAACACTAATGGAAAACTAAAATTCACAATCACGCTCGCTGAAAACTAAGAATATACAGTGTATTGTGGGTCCGCAGCTAGTTTTTTGGTAAAACGACGGCGACACTAGTACAAAACTGAAAATCACAATCACGTTTGTTGAAAATTAAAAATTTATAGTGAAACGACAACGAAACTGGAAACCCCAATCATATTCACTTGAAAATTAGAAATTTGTGGTGAAGCGACGACGACAGTAGTGCAAAACTGAAAATCAAAGTCGCATTCATATGAAAATTAAAATTTATTGGTGAAACGACGGTGATAGTAGTGAGAAAATCACATTCATACATTATCATCTACTCGTGGACAAAAAAAATCACATACCTTTTCAAATAGTTCGCAAACAAAAGCTTTTATGATCCTGTTGTGGTATATCTTTCGGGATAAGATAATATATAGTCAACATAGATTCGGTAATAGTTTATTGTTCAATGTATTTTCTATACATGAATAATCTTATTTGGAAAAGTTGTTTAAATGGTAAAAGTAAAATTTACTAAGAAAGATTACATATTAGGACAAATATTTGACCAACTGGACTATACCAAATATCGAAAAAAATCTCCAGCATTAAATTATTATTGGAAAGTAATTTTTACTTATAAATTAGAATACGACAAGTGACCTCGTCACGTTTAAACTGCTTCAATCCAGCTCGAAACAAACACATTTTCTTAAGGGAATGCTAGTATATGAACACCTCTTTATGGATAGTTTCGTCTACCATATGTCCTCTACTATTACTCAAAAGCTTACAACATTTTTTCAAATAATAAATTTAACCGTCTGTAATAAATTAAAACTCATTCCGAACATAGATATATATACAAACTTTTTTTTTTCTGCCATCTAATATTTATTTATATGGAAGATGTGGAAGTCGGATTCGCACACTCAAGTATTTTTATTAAGTAGGAAAGATTATTATTGAGGGACAAAAATGAATATGTAAAAAGCTTATGAATTGCTACAAAAATCGCTATAGTATTTCTTAATCGAGAGGAATCATTCCCTTTTACATGGCCATTGGCCTTTTTATTTATACATAGAAAGACTACATTTAAATGGCTAATTAAGTACAATTATTCTCTCTTAAATGTGTCCGTTTTGATCTTTGATATTAATGCTTAACGTTCGAATTTGAGTTGATTTCGATCTTCTTGGGCCTCGCCTTTTGGCCCATATGTCCTTGGACCGACTTAACTGCGACTTCGTCTCCGGACTCGTGTCGAGGTGCAGTCACTTCGGATTCTCCTTGTGGTGATAACCACTTCGACTGTTCCTTCGGCTTGCGGGTCTAATGGGCTTTATCCCTCATGGGCCGTTATCCTGATTATGTGGCAATCTTTGGTTGGTCCCGGACCTCTGGTGCGGGATCCGACACCAACAATTAGCCCCCCAAGTTCTTCGAAGTGCCATTCCAATTCGGAGGACTTTAAACGCTTTAATGACCAAAGATTGCGTTCCGAGGAATCTTCTGATTTTCCCGCCAAGATCCCGTCAGTCCTTTAATTTCGGCGCTATCCATGTTTAGTCGCGTGACATCTGTCACCATCATGACCATATCTCAATTATTTACTATTAAAGCGGGAAACCTTTCCACTTCCCCCACGATTCCCAAGGCGGTTTCACCATTATCACTTAGCTTTCGTGAGGTAACTTCTTTCATCATCATTTTTTTACTCTTACGCTTTAATCAAAACTTCTCTCTTCTCTTTCTTCGCCGATTTTCTCTTTGCCGGATTTTAAATTTCTCAACTTCTCCGATGACTTCTGATTCCGAAAGACCCGAATCTCCATCCTTTGAAGGAGGCTCTAGTAATGACGAATGCACTCGTCCTAACGACATCGCTGGTCCGCACTACAGATCCACCTGTACCCTTCAATCCCTAGAGCCATTAAAGGGGCTTTGCCAGATTCCCCCTGGAATCATAGCAGAAGCGCAGATAGCCGACCCTACGGAGTCCCCGGAAAACCACCGCGACGGCTACTTTTGTGTTTATGAAATCTACTTCAAAGGCTGCAGATTGACCTTCCCCCTTCCCGAAGCCCTAGTTCGATACCTGGCGGCTCTTGAGATTGCTTTACCTCAGCTAACCCCCAATCTCCTCCGAACCATCCTCGGGATCATAACCGTTGCGGCGGAAGCGGACTACATTATTGGGGTCCCCGAGCTGAACGAACTTCTAAGCGTAAGAAGTTCGTCAAAGAAAACAGGGTACTTCTCGGCGTATCCAAATGCCAACAGGAACGTCATCTCGCACCTCCCGAACAAGGATGAAAACTGGCACCATCCTTGGTTCGTGATTAAGAAAACCCCTACTTCGATTGGAAATCTTTCCGATGTACTCCCATCGAAGTGGTCTGCGAAGCCTGGTAGAAACTAGGTCATTTATTCCTTTCCTGGTTGTTTTATTTTTACTGACCAAACTCGTTGTTTCACTTCGCAGCTTTTATCGCTTCGACTCTTCCGACTGAAGAATTCGTCAAGTTCTTCAAAACAATCCTTGAAGGGGAAACCCTTTGGAATTCTTTCACCCTCGATCGGTTCGTAGAAGCCAATCGAAAACTCAGGATGAGTCCCCCCAATCAACTTCATCGTCTTCCGCCTCCTCCCTCAACTCAGGGAATGTCATCTCGGGCCCTTACTGCCCAGCGTAAGAAGCTCTCCAAGCCGATAGCAGAGGCTTGCGATGAGAACAAGGCGTTCCTTGCGGCCGCCATTGATAAAAAAGACTATAGCAGGACCCTGCTGGTTGATGACAACATCACCGAGGGGGCCAGATCCGTTGCTGCTTTCAGATCAACACCTCGTCGCGAACGTCATGACGAACGTTCTCCTCGGAGGGACCGATCTCCTCGTCGTGATTCTCCTCGTCCTCTCCGAGATGATTTTAGCAATGAACCACTTAAGAACTTGGTTCGCAGGAAGAGAGACAAGTCATCTCGTAGTGATTCTTCTCCGCGAAGGGAGAAGTCAAGGGCCCGGACTGACCGTTCACCTCGATCGTCCCCTCCTACTGAACCAATGGGTCCTCCTCGACCTGTTGATATGTCTTCCTCTTCCCAGCCTGATGGCGAGAAGACTGCCCAGAACGCATCTCCTAAAAAGGGAGATTCTGAGTCTCGAGATGCTTCTTCGAAGTTAAAGCCTGCTCTTGTCCCCCAAGTCAAATCGCTTTCAGGTTTGGTGACTTATATTCAAAAGTTTTTATCTCTGCTCAGATTCCAATTTTTACAACTCTTCTTCCTTCACAGCTATGGAGAAAGAAGGCAACGTTTTCCGATGCTTCAAGACCCGATCGGGTGCGATCTTGCCAGATTTCGACAAGTGGCGCCCTGCGATTCGTGAACGCTACTTGCTTCACGCTCATCATTCATCTCGGGTTAGTTCCGCTTTATTTTTCTGATTGTGCTGCCATTCTTCGAACTGACTCGCCATCCCTGTTTTATGCATAATGCCAGGCTAACGGCGAGCTTAATGACATGATTGAACACTACGAGGGGCTGGTCATTGGTCGGGAAAAGGAGATTGACACGTGGAAGAAAAAAATTTCTGCTCTTGAGGCCGACCTTCACTCCTCTTCCAGCTCTAGGCAAGAACTGGAAGACTGAGTCGACAATCTCACATCCGAACTCGCAAAAGTGAAAGGCGAGTTGCAAGACCAGTATGACCGGAATAATCAACTTTAGGATGAATTTACCGGCGTTCAAGGTAGACTCTGTGAATCCGAATCGACCGCCTACACCTTGCATAACCAACTTGCCGAACTTGATGCGAAGTACAAGGCGATAACCAAGCTGCGAGACTCCGAGTTGGCAAGGTCGGCTTCGAAGGCCAGAAAAGAGGTCAAGGGACGTGGAATGGAGTTGATTCAAGGGGCCATCCGCTTCATTCAAACTGAGAAAGCTAGGTCAGATTTGGAATCAGACATCAAGGAGCACGAGAGCAACCTGATTCTGTTGGATCAAATCCATGATACAGATTTCTCCGAGGTGCGAGAGAGGACCGAACTGTCGGCTAATCTATCTGAAAAGCGGAGTCGCTTGGCAGCTCTTCCTACTTCGACCTTCAACCCTCACCACTTCGAGGAATTCTTCACAGAATCACCTCCCATAAGTGAATCAGGTCTAGAGTGGGCAAGTAACTTTTGGCTCCTGACACTTACTACCTTTTTCTTTGCCTTATATTTTTAATTGACTGGAACTGTCCTTCCTAGGCTCAAGTGGGACGAAAAATGTCGTCCCACCCGAAGTTCCTGCAGCACCGGAGGTCACCCCGGAGGATGGTTGTACTGTGGAGAGCGGACCAGGAGCTTCATCTGATCAAGCACCAGTCAAGGAAGCGAATGAAACTTCGACAGCCGAGCTGGAGTCCGAGGTGGCTGTCAATCCATAGTGGCTGTGTCCACTTTAAACTGGGGATTGTCCCATTTAGTTTAAAACTTAATTTCGAACTTGTTTTTGCCCAAGGAGGCTTTATCATTACCTTTTTTTTTAAACGAGATATTTGCCTGAGGAGGCCTTTAAACCTTTCTAGGTTATAATCCCAAGAGAGTTTGGTTAAAACTATGTGCGGGTTTGCAAAGTCCGCTTTTAACCTTTTGTGGCCTTGTGGTTATGCTTTCGAGATTTTTAGGCTGATCATACCTTTCTCTTTAGAATGCGAAAACTGAGCTCGGCTTAACGCGAGTTCCCCACCTCGGGTTTAGTCAACTCGGTAAATTCGTTGGGCTTGGGCCTTAGAAACTCTTTATAGTTAATGATGATTTTTTTTTTTAATAAAAGAATGCGACGGTTGCTCTTTCCTTTCCCAACCCTTGAAAATAGGAAAAGCGATACGTCTTTAAGGCAATAACTGCCTTTTCTCGATTTCCAAAAATGGTTTAAACCATTAGAGCACGCCACCATTATTGAATTTCATCCCAAGACAAACCCTAACCCTATTATAAATAGGAGCTTTTTCGCCTTTGATCTTTCCTCAAGAAACTTCACAATTCATTCGATAAGCACCACATTAATGGAAAACGAAAACGTAGCCCCCGTTGATCCCGGCAGCCCACTCTTCTTGTCCGGCGATGGCTTTGAACCGGCCGGCGTTATTTTCCCTCACGTCGTCTTTCACTTTCCTTCAAAGGAGAAGAAAGAGGCTTGCGACTTTATTGACAAGGTTAATATCTGTCGTCTTTGATTAAAAACTTTTTGTTTCATTTTATTCATTCATCTTTATGCTAGGTCGCCGACAAACACCGCCGCTTGTGTGAGGAGAGGCAGCGGCTAGGTCTCAAAAGGCAAACACTCGAGGCTCGCATCGCTCGGGTGGAGAGGAAGATAAGGGCTCTGGAAAGTGATCCCCTTCCATGGGAATGGCGGAACTTTGATTCTGTTGCTGAGATCCCGAAGATGCTCCGGATGTATCTCCGTGCTAAAGGAGTTCCGGGTCCCGTGAATGCCCCGGTCTGTACCGTTCCATCTGATAGCGAAGAAGAAGACAAGGAGGAGGCTAGCGCCAGTCGGAAACGCGTTCGGGATCGTCCCGAAGTGGATGCCAATAACCAGGCGTCCACTTCGAAAATTAAACCGGCGATGAAGGAGCCTGTTCCTGAGCCTCTTCCTTAAATGTTCCCTAACTCTGCTCCTATTTTGAACTCGTAATGGGCTTCGTCCCTTTTTTATTTATAGAAACATTTGCAATTTTCCTTATTCTTCAAAATATTCTCGGAGATACGTCTTTTAATGCATGATCGTTTTAAGAGCATAAATCTCTCCGCGAATCGCTTTATTCCTAGGATAGAATCTGCAGCTTACTAGGGATATGACGTTCCTCTAAATTATAGTCTCAATTTCCCTTTACTCCTCACCACTCTTTTTCATTTTAGCAGGTATGGAGTTCAACCTTCGATGTTCAGCATCTATGCCCGATTTCTCCAGGATCGGAATGATAAACAAAGATGTTCCAAATGAGCCAAACAGGCAGCCTCTTCCACCTCGCGGCTTCTTCAGATCTCAGATCCGAGCTCCGTGCGCTTTGATCAGGGATCTCCCAATCAGAGACCAAGGAACAGCGATGGCATTCATAGAGGCACTTGCGCTTCAACATCGGAAGCTTACGTTGGAAAAGAGGAGACTCCGGAAGAGGATTAACCGAATGCAACGCAGGCTTACTACGGTATCAAGAGACCTTCACATCCTTGGCTCTCACCCCGGAGAATGGATCGAGCTTGGAATCTCTGACTTCGCTCGAATTCCGGACTGCATGATGCCAATCCTCGATCTTGCTGGTCAAGGAGTTGAAGTGTTCTGCTCATCAACACAATTTCCCTAATCCGAAGTGTACGATGTGGGACATTCCGTCTTATTTATTTGAATAAACGTTCTATTTCCAATCTCCTGTATGTTCGCATAGCCGAACCTTTATTTACTTCACTTGTTCGCACAGTCGAACCTTTTCCTTTAATAAAGAAATAAAACAAATTTTTATTAATAGCTGAACTCGTTTCCGAGCTGCCTACGTACCCATTTCGGGATCAAGCCACACCGTAGTTCATGTACATAAAAAAGGCATGCAGCTTTAAACATAAAACTTCTTTAGGTTGATCACATTCCAAGGTCGCTTGACTGGCCTGTCTTCTAAGTCTTTCAGCTTATAAACGCCGTTTCGAACCACTTCGGTAACAATGTAAGGTCCTTCCCAATTAATACCGAGTTTACCGGCACCTTCTTCTTTTTTATTGTTAAAGACGCGCCTTAACACATAATCTCCCACGAAGAACGGCCTACTTTTGACTTTAGTGTTGTAATATCGGGCTGCTGCCTGCTGGTAATTCCAAATCCGAACCAAAGCTTGATCACGCCTTTCATTTATGGTATCTAGTGAATCATTAAGCATTGCTGAATTTTCTTCCTCATTTAATGGTGCTTCTGTTCGGCGAAGTCCGGGCACGTTTAGTTCAGCTGGTACTGAAAGACCCCGATCCGGACTGCCTAAGTCCGGAGAGGTTCTCTCCGACCAAATCATTAAGTGATCTGATCCTTAATCAAATTTTAGGGCCATTTCCTTAAGACAGTCCGATTTACGATATTCTGAGATTCATTACTTAGAGTCAATATGCGATAATAGAGTAAACAAAGAATCGGATACTTTATTAGATATTTAAAAGGATTCGATACAACTTATGAGTTTGCATATAAGCTATTACAAGTCATATAATCGATCCTATTCTACCCGATTCATCACCACCCATCTTCCCGGCCCTGAGTCTCTCACGCCTAAGCCAAGTCCTTTCCACGATCACCATCCTTTCCTGAAAGTCAAAGAGGCATAAGTATCCGTTTTACTTATTATGTGCAAGTCCATGCAATGCTCTCTAAGCCTTTTAACCACCCGGAACGAAGAACAGATCGGAGAGTGGAAGTATGCGCATCAGTTCGGCCGATTCACGGTAGATCTTCACAGATCCGCCGATCCTCCGCCGAGCCGCATCCCCATTTCAACCGATCCGCCATTCGAACCAAGTTTATGCATGATATGAATGATCCCCCGATACTACAATATCACCCTAATCGTTCCGGACTTTCTCTAAGTCATCGGAACAATCCATAGGCTAGATCGTACGTATCATATCTCCTTAGGTTCGGACACAAGATCTACAACCGTCTTCACCTTTCGATCGCACCGATCGTAACTCTCTCTTAAGTGTTTTCTCTCACGATGTTCTCCGAGAGTTTCTGTATTTTTCCCTAAATTTTTGCGTCCCCGAAATCGCCCCAAATGCCTTGTATTTATAGAGTTTCGTTTAGAAAACCGTTTCCCAACCGTTTCTCTAGAAGGCGCCCATTCGGCCATAACCGCCCATTGGTAACCGCCCCTCGTAACCGCCCAACCGTCCTTCCGTAACCGCCCAACCGTCCTTCCGTAACCGCCCAACCGTCCAACCGTCAGACAGTTACCCGAGCTGAGCTGAGCTACCCGGCAGCTGGTCGAGCTAGCTGAGCTACTTCGACAGTTACCCGAGCTTAGCTGAACTACCCGGAAGTACTTCGAGCTTAGTTGAGCTATACGGGAGCTGGTTTGGCTACTTAAGGTTCATTATTCTCCTTATCCGAGCTGATGGGCAGCTCCAATCTAGACTTGTCCGAGTTTCTCCTCCTTTTCTCGGACCAAGTCTCATCCGACGATCCTATTGAGGATCGCGGGCGTTACAAGTCTCCCCCCCTTGAATGGGATTCGTCCCCGAATCCGACTCAAGTTGATCTTTACCCATCTCTCTAAACCAATTAGGAAAATCAGCCCTCATTTTATTTTCGGTTTCCCAAGTAGTTTCTTCGTGGCCTCCACAATCCCATAACACTTTTATCATGCTTATCTTTTTCCGCCTTGTCCCCTTTTCCATTCGATCAACGATCCGAATTGGATTTGCTTCCACCGTTAAGTTTTCTTTTAACTCCGAAGGAACATCTTCTACTCGCTCCTCGTGTTCACTTAGGCATTTCCTTAGTTGTGATACATGGAAAACCTTGTGAAACGCATCTAACTTCGGCGGAAGTTTGAGTTTGTATGCTACA
>NW_003302552.1:4194572-4195532 GCF_000004255.2 Arabidopsis lyrata subsp. lyrata
AATCTAAGACACATGCACGCAACATGTCCTCAAGGGTCTGAATCGTCCGTTCAGATTGCCCATCCGTTTGCGGGTGGTAAGCAGTACTTAAGTTCACCCTCGTTCCCAAGGCTTTTTGAAAAGCCTTCCAGAAATGCGATGTGAACCGTGTATCACGATCCGACACAATGCTTACCGGCACTCCGTGTAATCGTACTATCTCCTCGATATACCTTGCGGCTATATCTTCGGCTCCATCCGTTTCGGAAATTACTATGAAGTGTGCGGACTTTGTCAATCTGTCCACCACCACCCAAACCGCATTGTGCTTAGACTTTATCCCCGTAGGCAACCCGGTAACAAAGTCCATCGTTACATGGTCCCATTTCCATTCGGGCATGGGTAAGTTTTGTACTAACCCACTTGGTACTTGATGTTCCGCCTTGACAAGTTGGCACGTCGAACACTTGGCAACCCATTCGGCTACATCCTTCTTCATTCCCACCCAATGGTAATACCTTTTTAGGTCTCGGTACATCTTATTGGACCCGGGGTGAATCGAGAACTTTGATTGGTGAGCTTCTTTAAGGATTTCCCCCTTTAAACCTTTGTCATTCGGCACACATACACGACCGTTCACCACTATGGTACCGTTGTTCGATGTTTGGTACTCCGTTTTATTGTTCTTTGCCCAATTTTTCAACTCCGCGTCCTTCTCTTGGGCCAAACGAATTCTACTAAGTAGATCGGCTTGATCAGCCGCACCTAAACCCAATGGTTCAAGATCCTTGGATAACGCATTCAAATGCAATGACCCCATCATGTTAACCAAGTCCACTTGGTTTTTCTCCGCTTCTACGTCAAAACGTCTCCTACTTAATGCATCGGCGACTTGATTTGCCTTTCCCGGAGGATAGGCAATATCTAAGTCATAATCCGCCACAAATTCCATGCACCTTCTTTGCCTTAGATTCAACTCCG